>NC_136937.1:27304068-27546568 GCF_949987615.1 Pollachius pollachius | reverse complement strand
CACAGCTGCAGAGTAGAAGGTCCTCAGGATGGAGGGGGAGACCTTGAACTTCCTCAGCCGCCGAAGGAAGTACAGCCGCTGCCTTGACTTGGAAACCAGGTGTTGTGTGTGGAAAGACCATGAGAGACCCTGAGTGAGATGCACCCCCAGGCGCTTCAAACTGGGGACCCCCTCCACAGGTTCCCCACTAATGATGAGTGGGGTGAGTGGGGTGAGCCCACTGCCCTGCTTCCTCCGGAAATCCACCACCATTTCCTTAGTTTTGTTGATATTTAGGGCCAGGTTGTTGGTCTGACACCACAGTGCCAGGTCTGCCACTTGGTTCAGGTAGCTGCTCGTTGTTGCCAGTGATGAGACCCAGCACCACGGTGTCATCGGCAAACTTGATGATGGAGGTTGAGCTGCTGGAGGCTTTGCGGTCATGCGTGTAGATGTTGTAGAGCAGTGGACTCAAAACGCACCCCTGGGGGGGTACCCATGTTGAGGCTCAGGGGTCCTGACATTGCACCTCCCCCTACTCTGACCACCTGGACAGATGTTGCTCATCAGAACTCCCGCTCTCTCTCGCCGATAACAACCATTTTGTCATTCAGACCCAAGCTCTGAAATGGAGGCTTTGGCAAACCATAGTTTTTATTTTGGTTGGATGGTTATGTTTAAGAAGACATTGAAATAGCATTACAAGTGAACATTTTAATTTGGAGTTTGTTAAGGGGACCCGAGTGAAACAAAATTAGGGCAAACTTGTGATTCAGGCCAAAAAGAAAGATTCAAAATAATGTTGTAACGTTGTCCTCAGGGTGACAGCGGCTATTTTACAAAGGTTACCGACTTCCTTTCTTCAATCTCATCGGTTGGTTTCTGTTCTTCCTTCATCCCTCATTCAGGTTCCCCATCAGGTCTTCATTCAGGTCCTCATTCAGGTTCTCCATCAGGTCCTCAATCAAGTCCTCTGTCAGGTCCTCCATCAAGTCCTCCCTCAGGTCCTCATTCAAGTCCTCCATCAGGTCCTCCTTCAGGTCCTCCAGAGAAGCCGCCCATGGATGCCTCAGTGAAACAGGTAAATAGACTGCATGATGGGAAACACAAACCAAAACAAGTATTCACCTCAAAGTTCCTTCACTACTGGAGGGTTTAGAATGTTTCCTAGTATCCAAATATAGCCGCTAAAGTGTGTGTGTCTACATATTTGTGTGTTACAGAGAGAGGAGTGTTTGTGGGATCATGTGTTTATCGTTTATTGTGTGTGTGTGTGTGTGTGTGCGTGCGTGCGTGCGTGCGTGCGTGCGTGCGTGCTTGTGTGTGATGTCAAAGCCCTTACCCACAGCAGAGATGGACAGGTCAGGTGACCAGGTGTACAGCAGCGTCATGGCGATGGTGAAGGAAGTAGTCCGCCTGAAGAACGACGTCAAATCACTGTCTGCCTCCCAGTATCCAACCGCTGTGAAGGTAGAGTGAGCTACACTGTGTATGGGAGAGAGAGAGAGGGGGTCAGAGATCCAAACAAGCACCTTTGCGAACCGATGATAAAACATACACGTTGTGTTACCGTGAGGAAATGAAATTGGTCACACGATTGGTTACTGAGCACGATGTTTAAAATACTCTAAAAACATCAAGATTAAGGAATCCCATGTTCAGAACTGCCATAAAGAAATCCAATGAAGAGCAAGTCAACATTTCAAAAGGGTAGACCGTATGTGTGGTGCGATGGCTATGTGGTTCTTGTCAACCAAAGATAATGTTTTCAGACCCAAATCATGTCTATTTGAACATAACCTAGTCCAAGCTATGTAATTCCTCTTCATTCTGTCGTGGACAAATATTTACTATATTGTTCGCAAGGGATTACTTAACAAGTAGTAGTACTGCGGTTGAAGACATCTCAAACCACGATGAAGACGAGTGAAAAGTAAAAGTATTTTTAAAGAGCAAATAAAAGAGTTCCAGTGGTGTGGTGGCCAAGTGGTAAGGCGTCGGTCTCGTAAACCGAAGATCGTGGGTTCAAATCCCATTCATGCCTCTAGATGTCAATCAGAATATGTATAGTGATGGTGTCCCTTTACTCTCAGAGTCAAACAAAAGTTCCTCTATACTTTACACCTCGAGATTGACGAAGATTTTGGTATGTTTACACAAAATCCCATGATACTTCTATCGTTTGTGTGGAGTGCCGACCAAGTAGTAAGGCTTTTTCGACTAAACCAAGAATGTCTCCATAGAGATGATCAAAGACACTAAGAAAAGATTTCAAAAGCAGGAGTATAGTCACTTTCGAATAATGCTTCCAGACGCGATCCACGTCTGTTTGAGCATGAATTGCAACGTGGTCTAAACAATGTCATTCCTCTTGATTCTGTTGCGGACAAACATTGACTTCATGGTCCGCAAGTGAATACTTTACAAGTGACAATACTGCACTACAAAGACATCCAAAACCCAGATGAAGAAGTGCAATGAAAACTAAAGCAACCGTTAGAGAGCAGATCATATCTTTCATGAGGTGTGGTGGCCCAGTGGTAAGGCGTCGGTCTCGTAAACCGAAGATCATGGGTTCAATCCCCATTCACGCCTCTCGGGGTCTATGTCCAAGTGTCATATGTTCCCTTTACACGCCGCTCCATACTTTACGTTGCAAATGCTACTCAACAGTCTGACAGGATGTACAAATGTATCTCGATAAAGTAAAGTTTTAAAAAGGTCTTTCTCTCTCTGTCGTTGGGTCGTTGGGTCCTAGGCGGTGGGGGTCAACCTGCGCACCCTGATCCAGAGTGTGGATGAGATCCTCCCATCCCTGCACAGCTCTGTCAGGACCGAGGTGGGTTTACTGGTAGGGCCTAAAGGGGCTCTAGGTTATATTGAAGAGTATCCCATTTATTGATGAAAGATTGAAGAGCTATTACTAGCATTATTAAAGGTTGGTAATATTGAAAGAATAATATTGAAGGGGCTGTATGTACGATTGAAGAGCTATTACTTGTATTATCAAAGGGGCTGTAGGTAAGATTGAGAACTATTTCTTTCATTATTAAGGTGCTGTAGGTAAGATTAAAGAGCAATCATATTACCACGGTTATAACGAATACAGACCGCATCGTGCATTATCCGCACTTGCTTACAACTATGGCTTGAAAACAACAAGCCTGTAAATAGGCCGCACCCGTGTAAAGGCTGGGGTAGACTGCGACCAAAACACAACCATGTATCACGCAGCCGCTCAATTCAACGAACATGGTTGTGGCTAATCGAGCACTCATGTCCCTCACCCTGCCTCACCCTCCCCCCTAAATGCCCTCCTCCCCCCCGGCCACTCTCCCCCCAGATCAAGGGGACCGAGCGCCTGCTCAACAAGGACCTCGGCGAGCTGATCAGCAAGATGAGGCTGGCTCAGCAGAACGCCGTGACCTCACTGCGGCACGACTGCCAGCGCCAGATGCTGGCCGCCGCCCACACGCTGGCCGTGGACTCCAAGAGCCTGCTGGACGCCGTGGACCAGGCGCGGGTCAGGGCCAACCTGGCCCGGCCCGCCGCCGCCCCGGCCGACGGCGCCGACTCCGAGTCGGGCCTGGACTCGGACCTCGAGGCCTGACAGGGGTTTTCAAAAGGACTGTTGTCAGGGATACAGCTTTATCAAAGTAAAAGCCCTGATGGAGAGCAAGGGGAGGGGATAGTCAGGCCAAACCAGACGATCTCGGCCATTGTCTCTCCCTCCGTGAAGCCCCCTTCCATAGGCTCCTCCCCCCCCCACCACGCCACTCTCTCTCCGTCCGTCCGCTCCCTTCCATAGGCTCCTCCCCCCCCACCACGCCACTCTCTCTCCGTCCGTCCGCTCCCTTCCATAGGCTCTGCCCCCAGCACGCCATCGTTTCTCCGTCAGTTTAAAGTCACCCAGCCCGCCAGCAATCGACGCCGCAGTGACTCTCCCAGAAAGAAGGTTAAGAGCTTAGCTTAAGTAAACCCTCGGACTGTTACTCCTGTAGAGGGCTTGAACTGTTGCATCTTAATGTTAGAAGAGTGGTGCCTGAAATTGATTTGATTGAGATCTGTGTGCTACAAACGAATCCTGATGTTTCTGTTGCAACAGAGTTGTTGTTAAGGATTATACAATTAAGTTGGATAAGGGTTTGTATTCAGATGTGATAGAATGACATGTGAAGAGACAAAGAAGAGCCCTTCTCTGCATTTTGTTTAAGTGGCCAGTGGTCAGTTTTTCATTTTAACTCATTTTAAATGTTTACATATATATACATTTATATATATGTAAATATATGTGTGTGTGTGTGTGTGTGTGTGTGCGTGTGTGTGTGTGTGTGTGTGTGTCTTTTTTTCTATTTTTTCTATTTTGATTTCAATTTCAATTACTCTGACAATTTTGCCTCTATTTGGATATATATTGACGAATATAAATATAGTTATAAACACATGCTGTCACCAACTTGATATTAATATCATTATTAATGTTGGAAATGTGTTGCAAATTGTAAATCCAGAGGACTCTTACTTTAGGGTATTTGTGTTAAGGTCGCCAATCAACATCACACATAACCACACGTAAGAGAACAGTATTGAGAACACAAAATAGTGCTTAACCTAAAACATATCGATGTTGACACACTGTGACTACCCTCTGCGCACTCTGTTGGTCATAGCTGACACTACATGGGCAGGGCAACAGGGAGCAGTTGGGGTGAGCAGTCATGCTCAGAGACAACTCAGCTAGGAGGATCCGGGGATCAAACTAGGAACCTTCCTGATAGAAGTCAACACAAGCACTTACTCCTGAGTCAAGCAGACCCCGGTATTGATTGGGGGCCTCCTATCACATCATAAAAGCATGTCAGCGTGCACAACTCGTCCACTCAGGATGTTGAGGGAGAAAGCTTTAGGCGTATTTGATAGGTCGGTTGGATGTCTTGTAGGGGTGTAACGATACACAAAAGTCACGATTCGGTACGTACCTTGGTTTTTAAGTCACGGTTCGGTATGTTTTTCAGTACAGCAGTAATTTTTTATTTTATTTTTATTCAACAATTTTGGGGTATTTGATTTGATTTATTAAATTATACCAAACAAATGCCTTACACAAATAAAAAGACATCAAATACAACTGAGGATAAAAACACAATAAAGTCCAGGACTTATTTCCATTGTGGTCCTCAACACAAAACATCAGGACAGGACAAGACACTCACAGCACATTTTTCTTAAATAAAATTCAAAAGAAATCCCCCCCAAAAAAACGGTACGAATACGCGCATCGTTACACCCCTAATGTCTTGTGAGTGAGTAGTTGCCCACACATTAAAAGCAGTTGGGAGAAAAGTCATCCTCTTTCTCGTCTAGCCTTAATTATAAGGGCAACACCTGAGACCCCGAAAAAACAACCTGTTCGTCTACTCTACGCAATCCTTTCTGTGATGTACAGAGATACACTTCAGACTGCAGGAACCTTCCTCTGATCACAGGAATGACGGCAGCACCCTGCAGCAGCGGACTCCTTTTGTAGAAGGTAATCAAGCACATGATCATTGCTTTTAAAGATCATCGAACAACCATTCAATCAAACGCTGCTTAGGTATGTTCTTTACATTTTATGTATGATTTTTTTAACTTTATATCTCAACACGTCTGGAAACCTTGTTTGTGTGTGTGAGTGTGCGTAGTTCTGTTTGCGTTTATTTATTCGTCTTAAATAATTATCAGTGCAACTATTGTTAACAGTTTTCTAAGCCGATCATGGGGAAGACAAAGTTGTTTCTGGATGTGGACACGGGTGTGGACGACGCCCAGGGCATCATGCTCGCCTTGGCTGCTCCTGACGTGCACGTGCTGGGGATCACGTGCACGCACGGCAACACGGCGCTGGAGAACTCGTGCAGGAAAGAGTGCTCAAAGAGTGCCAAAGGGGGGACGAGAGTTGTAGCCCGGGTGTTGTGATGTGCGTCTATTCCGTCGAAAACACGCAACTTCCACATCATGACGTCAGACAACATAGCATTGATGATTTGTTGGTTAAGGAGGAAACGTTCCACACAAACATGTTCCGCTAATACCTATTGCAGTTAAAAACATGGGATAAGTTTGTTTAGCCGTTACAAGCCATTATGAAAATCTGCCTCTTCCTGTGTTTTAGTGACATCACAAGTGGGCGTGTCCACCTAGATGTGTGATGGATAGATCAGTCTACCAGCCTACCCAGTGGACTGTAATAAACGTTGCTCATTTATCCGTCATACTAGGTGGACACGCCCACTTGTGATGTCAGAAGTGGCAGATTTTCCAAAACGGCTTGTAACGGCTAATCAAACATGAAGTTCTGTTTAGTTCTGATTGTTTTTTATCGGATAAAAAAACCCTGCTGTGAAGAACTTTTAGATTCCCAACGCAGTGCACATGAACGGTCGCTGTCGGGAACACGCGTAAGCATGAGCGTCATCACTAACGAGGCGTCTCGTTATCATGAACGTGCCTTAACGACTCATCAAGTCATTATTTGTATGCTTTTCATGCCTTATGCTTTCAAAGCCATAAAGCATGAAATACTCTATGGCTTTTCACACATATTCAAACCAAACGGCGATACCCCACCTGCACCACCCGTCAGATCCCCGTGTACCGGGGATCCGCGGAGCCGCTGCTGGGTCAGCCTCAGGCAGAGGGCGCTGTGGAGGCCCTCGTCCGCTTGGTCAGGGAGAACCCCAGTGAGGTGCGTGGTCCGACCGAGGGTGCACACTAGTCTACAATCATGGGAAACAACATTTTAAATTAAAGGGATGTAGATACTCTAGTAACATAGAGCTATGGATTGTTCCTGGTCCAAGGATCATCCATGGATCGACTCGACTTAAATGCGCAACGTTTGTATAATGTATAATGTAGATATGGATACAAATTGAATGTGTACCCTGTTGCTGGCCCTTTAGGGTTACCAGGTAAGGTCAATCAAACATTCTGGCTACACTGTATTCAATCACATCAGATGTGTCAAATCAGATGGACAACCGACGATAAGCAATTTGTATACTTTTAATACGATAACACAGAACAACCAACAAAGGACAATCTTATTCTCTCTCTCTCTCTCTCTCTCGCTCTCTCTTCCTTCTGTCCATCTGTTATAGATAGCTAAGTCTGCGTGCTACCGATCTGAGTTTGTGGCGGGAAGCGGCTTTGTTTCCTGTGACTCCATTGCCACCGCCACCGCCATCGTCTCTCTCTCTCTCTCTCTCTCTCTCTCTCTCTCTCTCTCTCTCTCTCTCTCTCTCTCTCTCTCTCTCTCTCTCTCTCTCTCTCTCTCTCTCTCTCTCTCTCTCTCTCTCTCTCTCTCTCTCTCTCTCTCTCTCTCTCTCTCTCTCTCTCTCTCTCTCTCTCTCTCTCTCTCCAGGTGAACCTGATGGCCACCGGGCCCCGGACTAACTTGGCCCTGGCAGTGAAGCTGGACCCGTCCCTGCCTGAGAAGCTGAAGGGCCTCTACATCATGGGGGGGGACATTGAATGTACATCTTCCTTTGTTCACATTCCAGATAATACCTGGGTCTTTAAAAGCTTCTAACATTCAAGAGTTGTCAAGAGAGACAGAATAGAATGTGACATTTAAACTAAATGCTCAATCAAAACGTCCCTTTCACATTTCCAACACCTGTGATTGACATGCAAGATGGATTCCCCGAACCAATCACAGAAGAGATGCCCTGATTGGTCAGAAGTCAACCAGGAGCTGTCTAAAATCGTGATTAATGTCATACAGAGGTAGGAATGGTCAACAAACATTTCCCCTCGATCCCTACGTTACTCTGGTATTGAGAATTGTTGCGTTTCACGCACCCGGGATCGACTGTAGAGATAGATTCCCAGAACTAATCACAGAAGAGATGCCCTGATTGGTCAGATATGAACCAGAAGCAGTCTAATATCTAAATGGTCTCATACAGAGGCATGCGCGGTCAACTAGAAACAGATACTCACAGCGCATTGCACTCACTAACAGCTTCCGGTTGGCTAGGACTCAAATACCTATGAGGGTGAAATGCTGCTGTTGTCCTATAGGTGGCGGTGTCAGTGGAAACGGAGGGGCAGTACACGAGAGGCATGATGGTGCTGGACTACATGGAGCTGCTGACGCACTAACACAAGGCCAACATCATAAAGAAGGTCGACCTGGGGAAGTTCAAGGTGATGATGATGAACGCGCTCAAGAAGAGGGGAACGCGTTGTGGAGCTGGTGTAAGAACAAGTCTGTGCTACCAGGGATTACTGTTCGACGTTTTTTTTTATATTGGACCAATGTTACTCTTGAGGAGCAACATTTGAAAACTACAAATAGTTGTATACAAATGATATCAATCCTGGTAATGATGAACACCCAAGGTTGATATTCAGAAATAGAAAATATTTTGGAACCAGGTTTTTCTTCATGCTTCTGGAGGTCTTGTTTTGTTTAAAATGATGTCTAGCGTTTCGGGCATAGACAATTAATAGTTTTGCCAAGCGGTGTTTATTTGATTTGAAAACACACAATCGGACTAGAAATAAAACATTTTTTATTGAAAGCGCTTTGGAATGTACACTTATGTTGAGAGAGAAAGAAAACTGCTACAACAGCTGAACAAGTATGCTTACAATGCGCTTCATGTCTTCAGTTTAACATTCCTCGATCAACAGCACTTAAACCAAGATCCTCATATCTTTTTTTATCTGTTTGTTTCTAAATCCAAGAAGAAAACCCCAAAAGATACGTTGCTCTTCTCCAAATCCAGAATAACGTCTTCCACCAGCGGTTATTTACAAATCATCCGCTATTAGTCCAAGAACAATCTTCAATTCACACCATGGTTCAGCCGGTCAGACCGGAGGAACAAATGACCAGGGGGGGTTCCGGGTGTCCAAACCAATGAAGGAACACACGCGCACGCGTGCACACACTCACACACACACACACACACACACACACACACACACACACACACACACACGCCTCCCCCACCGGCCCACCCATGGAGTGTAGCTGTGGCGCCTCTCTCTCTCGGCTACTTGACCCGGTACTGGTAGAACCAGCAGAGGCCCTGCGTGAGGTTCCAGCCCAGCGAGACGGACAGGATGTAGAGGAGGGCCAGCAGGGCGAAGGGGTACAGCAGCACCACCGTGTTCTTCAGGAAAGGAAGGGCTGCAACCGAGGTCCATCAGGGAACCCAAGGAGAACCACGGTGATCCGTCAGGTGACCCACAGAGAACCAATGGAGCATTGGAAGAACAGAGGGGATGGGGGCAGAGAACCCAAAAACAAGTCAAAACAGATCATCCCTTCAATTAATCAAATATGTATTTTATGCATTGACAAACCTTTAAGAGTCGTAACCTGAGGGTATGGATTGACAGCTGGGAGGGCGTTAATCAAAAGGCTTACCGTTGTAGCCCAGGAAGGTGATGTAGATGTAGTACCCAATGGCCACCAGCCACAGTGTGTTGCCAACCACCAGGCCCAGGAACCAATCAGAGTTGATCACCACGATGTCTGAGACACAACGGCAACGTACGAGAGTTAGCGTCACAAAACAATTGAACCATCCAACTTAAACTATCCAACTTGAACTATCCGAATTAAACTACGATTAGGAGGGGTGTCAATAAAACCTCGTAGCCCTTTCAGTTTGTAGTACATTTACATTTACATACACATTTACATACACACACACACACACACAGTTCCCCACTCACGGTTGATGAAGAACAGCTGCAGGAAGTGCAGGATGACGAGCAGCGGGAAGAAAGCGTTGAGGTGCACGTCGAAGGCGTAGCCCCACTCCACGTCAAAGTCCTTGCCGGGCTGCTTCAGCAGATACTTGTTGGTCACGCCCCTGCAGGTCACATGGTCGACATTCCAATGAACCGGCGCCCCGAGGCAACGTTACACCGTTGGGGCGGGCGTTTGGCATTCTTCACGACAATTCACAGCCCGACATTACCGGACAAATCAAATTGATCAAATCCTGTCTGAAGTATGGTAAACACATCTTTCTTGCAGACAACAGCTACAAGTGTGATCTTCTGGAGAGGGAACAGACAGTCCAGTTTGTAAAATAAAAGGGGGGGGGGGGGACCTCACCACATGAGGGTGGATATCAGCAGGCCGACGCCGATGCAGTCGATGAAGACCACCCAGAGCAGCAGCTTCAGGGTCCCCAAAAAGCCCAGGTCAAGGACCAGGCCGAAGCCGATGGTGGACACTGTAGAGCAGATAGAGATAGATGGACAGACAGACAGACAGACAGACACAGAGAGAGGAGCAGACAGAGAGTGACAGAAACACACAAGCAGAGAAGAGAAAGAGAAGAGGAGAGCATAAAGAGGGAGATCTGTGTCTTCACATGGGATTTCATAAACAAAAAAAGACCAAATGTATCGTGATATCTAAAGCTGTGACTGAGACGACAGTTGCACATACAGACCACTGCACTGACGATTGTTGCACACTATATCTCTGGAGCGAACTACAGCTAAATCTAAAACTACAGTTCCTCATTTCTTTGAGGGAGTTTAAAATATTGCCTGCTCATATATTTTGCCAATATTGGTGAATGTTTTGGTTGTACACCGGTGTGTCAATAACTGTCTACTTTCCGATATCTAATGTGTAATTGGTTCAGCCCTCTCTTGTGGAACAGATCTCGATCTCAAAGAGTATTCCCGTTACCATAGCGTTTAAATCAAATGAACACAATCAAAGACGATACAAATCATCACAGCCCACCACATGAGCTCTTCAGCGCACGGCCTTACCGCACAGCCAGATGCCCAGCAGCACCAGGAAGGCGGGGTCGTCGCGGGCCCACTGGTCCTTGGTCTGCTTGCGGTAGTGGAAGTTGCGGTAGACGCGCTGCGGCGACGTGAACAGGTACAGCATCTGCCACACGGCAAACTCAAAGTCCATCTGCCGGAGGTGCAGCAGCCGCCGCAGGTACTTGTAGCGCTTGGCGCCGGCCGTGTGGCGCGCCGCGTCCCGCAGGCCCGTCTCGGCGACGTGTCGCGAGGTGGTGGGCAGCATGGCGACGCTCGCTCTGCTAGCGGGGCCGGAGAGAGAGACAACAGGGACGGCGTTACCATCGGGACGGCGTTACCATCGGGACGGCGTTACCATCGGGACGGCGTTACCATCGGGACGGCTGGCTTGATGACGTTGCGACGACTCGGCCGCTGGGGTGTTAACCGCTCTCATTGCGGTCGACTTGTGTGCCTTTTGTGTTATACGTCGCGGTCTTGTTTTGGGGATGGCTGAATTCTAACGTGCAGCTCTGTGTGTTTTGTGCAGTTATTTAGCCATTTTTAAAGAGTCCTATTTTGCCACCAGGTGTGATGTTGAATAGCCCAACCCGCTACCCTGTAGTGACACCACAAATGGGAGCCACCACCCAGATGTATTCAAACCCTCTACCCTGTAGTGGCATCATGGAAGCATCCACACAGAAGTAGGTGGCTGGTGGATCTATACCTTTAGAGATATGTCTAGCTCTTAAGTAGCAGGTGTAATGTAATTAAGAGCGGTCACCCACCTTATCAGAAATAGTTTGTTGTGGTGGGTTGTAGAGGGCAGGCCTGTGGATCACATTCTAGCTGGTGCACATCGCTAGAATATGTAGTTGTAGAAGAAGAAGAAAAAAAGAAAGCTGGAACAGGAAGGGCTACTATACCAACACACACACACACACACACACACACACACACACACACACACACACACACACACAGTGAATATCAAACTGAAAATGTTTTTACAACCCCTTTCCTACAAAAACAATCAACGCTTAAGACAGTCAGACACTAAAACCGTACGTAACTGTACAAACAAATACGACTTGTTCGTTTAATCTACTGGCTAGCGTTATGAAGCTCTAACTAGCCTGCAGCAAATCACTTATAGAAGGGCCTCGCAGGATAAACTTCATTCTGAATCACTGATTATTCAATAACACACATAAAGTAAATCCATTCGTTATATGTAAATTAATATAGTGTTCCGTAAATGTCCCTACCAGCTGATAAATCCCCCAGAACGGACTCTTCTTGGTTATTTAGAAACCAGTATCCATGAAACGCTTCCTGGACTGTCACAAACTGCACACGTTGTCACTTCCGGTAACACGGCGCGGTGTGTTGTGGGAAATGGAGTTTGAAAATCGTGATGTCAAAATATCTCAATCTGCTCCATAAAATGTGTCTGAAAAACAACAAAATACATTTCAACCACAAACCCCCCTACCCCCAACCCCCCTGTCCGAAGTCTAGAAGTGTATTTATGTTAATTTTTCAAAGATATGCATGTGTATCTTAAATAAAGCGCTTTTGCAAGTGTCCATGCGGGGAGCCACTTCAACAAAAAAACACTTCGTCCGTGTTTATTTCGTTTCTATTTCAACAATTGTATAATCATTGCTACTCCATTTTTCGACGGGCGAGTTTCTCTCAAACCTTTACTCTGAAGCCGAGACCGGAAAGGAGGTTGGGTTCTATCTTCAGCTACATCCGCTCATACATCGGAGCTGACTGGTTGCGTGTTATAAACACCGCTGTTCTGGTCCAGAAGGCCAAATAGCGACAAGGTAAGAACCTAAATTAAACAACTTCACACACAGCGCTGATTGCAGTCTGTTGGTTGACATAACGCGACGACGTTGGCACATCAAGCCCACAAATCAGTCAGTTTGTTATAACATCGTAACGCCGTGCCCTTGACCGCTCTGTGCTAACGAGGCTAGCTTGCTATCAAGGATCCTCAATAACTTTGTGTTTATGTGTGAATGAGCGGACGGTTCTCCAGGGATAGCTGCTAGTGCATTAAACACAACGTATGTGTGAATGTTTTAAATGGATAGACCTCACTCCCTGTCTATCCCCTTCTTAATAATGCACGGTTTAAGGACTCTATATTCTTGCAGTTGGGTGCTTAGACATGTTGACATGTAACATGTCACATGCATGACCGTAATGCGGTGCACATTGTCTTAAATGTCATGCATAATAACGTTGGTAAACTCACCTTGTATTGGACATCTGTTCATGTTGCTAAATGCTGTCTGTCTCAATTTCAGCATCATGTTGCGTTTCCCAGCCGTCGGGCGAGCTTTATCTGGGGCTGCCAAGGGCAGCCTGGCTCCATCCAACAATGGTAGGCTGTGTGTTTACATGTATCGTTCTGTACACTAGTAATATGCGTGTTATGTAGTATATCTATACTGCTATACTATGTGGATACTACTATAAGTAGTATCCACATACTACTATAAGTAGTATCCACTTGGGATGACATTGAAACGTCAGTATCTATGGTTGTTTCAGTTCGTACCCAATCACGTGCTGCCGGTACAATGGTGGAGGTGTTTGTGGATGGCAAACCTGTGGAAGTGGAGGCTGGAACCACTGTTTTGCAGGTAAAAGAAGGGAACCTCCAACTTTTTTGTGTTTGCATAGCTACAGTCTTTTATGAATGTCTAGAATCCTGCAATACTTCATGTAATGTCATTTTGATGCCCTCTGCATAACAGCCGCAAGTGTCACATACCTCTCCTTATATTGATCTTAACATGACATCAAAGTAGTGAAACCTAAATGGGATAATATGTCCAAAGATGGAGAGAACAGAACCTTCAGAGACTACAGCTATTTATACCACAGCATTGTTAAGTACTTGATCCTGATTACGTTCCACGTGTGCAGATTATTTTTCAATGACACTACATATCCAACATTCAAAACTACAGTTTAATACAACTATCGACCAGATGTTTCTTTAATACACCAAATAATATATTACAATTTTTCACAATGTCATTGTCTGACTCGTCAAGTCATAAAAAAAATAACAACAATGTTCTAGATAGGCGTGGTTGGTAACAGTCCGTGGTGGTGTCTTGTTCTTCACATATTCCAACTGTATATTTCCCCTGTGTGTCCCCTCAGGCCTGTGAGAAGGTGGGCGTCCAGATCCCCAGGTTCTGTTACCACGAGCGACTGTCTGTGGCGGGAAACTGCAGGATGTGTCTGGTGGAGATTGAGAAGGCCCCCAAGGTAAGCGGTGGCTCACGGTTCAGTGAATGCTCCAGGACATGCATGTAGGTCAGGGGAATGTGGTCGGTTGGCTGTTTGGCTCCCTGGTACTTTTTCGATTAGCCCACCTTGGCAGCTTGCCTGTAGGCATCCGAGCGCAAGATGCGTTATCCCCTCACCTGCCCCTTAATGACATGTATCGGATTACACCCTTAGGTCACTTTTGTAAGTTACTTAATAGTGGATAAATGGTGTATAGTACAGACAAGGGGGTGAGATTAATGTGTCATTTTGGAAACTGAGAGTGGAGTTGATCTATTGGATCCGTGGGTCCTGTCTAGTCCAACTTCATAGAGCAGGGCAATAACCCTGCTGATTATTTAAGGTGTGATTTCCCCCTGGGGCCTGCCCATGACACGAATCTATGCACTCAAGGTTTGGATGAAAGCCCTCACCAAAAATACATGTATTTGTTCATATTTAGATCATCGGTTGTCTCTTTTCAACATAGTAAACAGGAAGTTGTGTTGTGCCCTGTGTTGAAAACCAGAACAATCGAGTAATACATAGTCTGCTGCTGAAGGAATATATCTTTGCCGTCCAGTTATTTTCATACGGCTCCGCCAAAGTCCCTACCTGGATGTTGACATGTGTGCGCTTGTGTTTATTTGTTGACAGCCAGTGGCAGCCTGTGCCATGCCCGTCATGAAGGGCTGGAACATCCTCACCAACTCAGACAAGACACGCAAAGCAAGGTGCACACTCACGACCAAAGACCATCTGCACAGATTTCTACAATGTTGTCCTCCAGCTATCTGCTTAGGCAAAATTAGAGAGTAAACCGAGTGGAGGATGCTTATTGATAGATGTAATAGATTATAGCACAGTTCATAATCCATGTGGAACTGCACAACACAGCTGAATAAAACAATACAACTTCAAATTTAATAATACATTTAGTTTATATAGCACTTTTTAGATACTCGAAGACAGTGTACAACAAGACAAAATGCTGGAATAAAAAAGAATAAAAAATGTAAATAAAAGCATACAAATGGAGGCTCACGAAGAGGGTCAGAGAAGTGAGGACAGTAATGCTTCAGTTCACGTGGTAGACAGCAAACTGAGACATGACGGGTGTGTGCTTTCTGCGTGTAGAGAGGGAGTTATGGAGTTCCTGCTGGCCAACCACCCCCTGGACTGTCCCATCTGTGACCAGGGAGGAGAGTGTGATCTACAGGTAACAGTGACACCCCCCCCCCCCCCCCCCCCCCCCCCCCCCCGGGCTTCGTTAACCACTCAGCCTACTGCTTACAAATGGCACCCAGCGGCACCCATCAACACACACGAGAGTGTGTGTTGATGGCGATTCGATGGGGGCAATCAAAATCGAAATCCTCAACCCCACATACAGCTGGGCGGGTCAGCGCAAGACCTCCAAGAGCTACACACACACCAGCCTCCTAACCCCCCCTCTTCATCCTCCTCACCTTCCCCCCCCCCACCAGGACCAGTCCATGCAGTTCGGCTCGGACCGCAGTCGCTTCACAGAGAACAAGAGGGCGGTGGAGGACAAGAACATCGGGCCGCTGGTCAAGACCATCATGACCCGCTGCATCCAGTGCACACGCTGCGTCCGGTAAGAGGGCCCTGGGGCGTGGCCAGAGAGCGCCGCGAGCAAGCGGCCATCTTGGAACCCCCGGAGCAGTGGTTTCTGTGTGTCTGAATGTCGGTCGGAGATTGTGTGGTGTTTGTGGGGTTGTTGCAACGTACTGTTGTTTTAAGTGGTGTTATAAGTGGTGTACTAGCGGTGTGCTTGTGAGGGAATGCTTACTGATGGTGTGGTGGGTGTGTGGTTTGGGTCGCTGCGAGTTAATCTATACATTTTGACAGAGACACAGAGACTTTCAAGTATTGATTTCAATTGAAAGGGTCGGGCAAATAACGCAAATGTACGTGCCCTTTCATGCTGCTGAAAAAAAATCGTGTGATAGAATCGTTGAGACTACAATCCGACGCAAATATGCCAACCGCGAGCGTGTGGTTCTCTGGCGGGATTTCTCACTCGTGGTTTTTTTTGTTGTTGCAGGTTTGCCAGCGAGATCGCGGGCGTGGAGGACCTGGGCACGACGGGCCGCGGCAACAACCTGCAGATTGGCACGTACGTGGAGAAGATGTTCATGTCGGAGCTGTCGGGCAACGTCATCGACATCTGCCCCGTGGGCGCGCTCACCTCGAAGCCCTACGCCTTCACCGCACGGCCCTGGGAGACCAGGTAGGGGCCCCGGGAGAGGGAGCGTGGAACATGGACCACTGAATCGGTGGAGGGATTAGGCATGCTGTTTAGGGAGCTATACAGTTTGCAGATAATGACAAATGCGGAACCCTCACACTTAGAAGTTGTGAAAGTGCTAAAAAAACTTAAATACGCGGGGGAATGGATGTGAAAGAATAGGTCAATTACACACATTCGCCTAGACCCAAGAAGAAGGCCTCTATTTGTCGCTCCAAATAAATGCTGATAACGTCATTAATTCTGTATTCTGAATGTGGACAGTAATCCCATTGTAATGCTTTAACATTATGTGCCTTAAAATCTCAAAAGTAACCAGTAGATTAAAAGACTTCTAGGTTTTTTTCTATGAATTGTAGTTTTAATAGGACTTGTTTTTGCATAGAAACGGCGCCACTCACAATAGTCCAATCACAATACTGCCGGCACGGCCCTGTCCTCCCTGCACTGACTGATCGCGGCCCACCTGCTCCCCTCCCCCCCACGCAGGAAGACAGAGTCCATCGACGTGCTGGACGCGGTGGGCAGCAACATCGTGGTCAGCACCCGCGGAGGGGAGGTGATGAGGGTCATGCCCCGGCTGAACGAGGACGTCAACGAGGAGTGGATCTCCGACAAGACCAGGTCAGAGTCACAGCCACTAACCCCCACCCCCACCGAGGGCTGGGCGATATAACGATATTTTTTCAAACGAGATCTGGAGCGAGACGCTATCGTCAACATCCGTATGGTTGAATTTGCGTTGAAAGTACAGCATATTTTTTCCAGACAACAGCAGTTTCGAACCGCGACTGCCGCCTGCTATTTCGTAACTCTGCTTGTCTCTCTTCCGCTCTGCCTCCGGCTCACACCCACACGGTCCACTCAGATCACTTTTTAAAATCCCCTACGGTGCCAAACATGGCAAACGCGGCGCAGAGGAGCTTGTATGTAAGCAGAAGACAAATGGCTCCATAGTTTGGAAATGTTTTGGGTACAAGGTGTCTGACGAATGACAGAATCAGGTTTTTTGTAGATAGCTCTTCAAATCTGTCGCAACGAAAGGGTCGAGTACGAGCAACAACGTGCTCAAAAATGCGTGCAGCGACCCAAAATCTTAAGCTGTCTCGACATTAATTATTTTTTATTCAGATAAAGGCGGTACAGCAATTGCCCCGAAATGATTCCGGACTCCCTCACAGCTCTGGCAGAGCTCAGCTCGGGCGGGTGTCGCCCCATGTCGCGATTCAATTCTGTGCTTCAGATGGATGAGGAAGTCGAAGAACCAGAGACGTCGCAGAACCCGACCGTCTGAGAACCCGACCGTCGGGAGATATATTAATAATATAATTATCATTCATATATAATAAGATTCATAATATTCCTGAGGCGCACAAAGCTTTTGGCCGGCAGTGCCTACTCCACGGTGTATTCAACCATCAAACTTGTTTTCAAGTCCGAACGGTAGGAATAATAACGGTAAATCCAAACGGTAGGTAGGTAGGTAGGCTATAGTAACGGTAGCTCTACGGTAACTCCCCCCTCCCCCCCCCCCCCCCCCATCAGCAAGGCAGGTTAACGAGCACAGCGACGCAGGCAGGCTGGAAATGAGAGCACGACGCCACCGATGTAGAATGACGAGTTTGAGCGCGGCAACGGCAACTATGTTATTGCGTCAACAAATATCGATATTTATCTTATATCGATATTCTGCTTGAAGATATTGAGATATGGCTTTTGGTCCATATCGCCCAGCCCTACCCCCACCCCAACAGAGCTAGTAGAGCAGTGTTAAGGCTCAGTTATGGTTCCACGTCGACGCGGCGCAATGACCACGCAGACGCTTTGACACAGTCGTGAACCTGTTTTGGTTCTGCGTCGGGTTTTAGTGAGCGGACCAATCACAGCCCCCGCTGCTGCGTCGCCTCGACGCACGGTTGCAATTTTTGCGAGGCGCACGTCAGGCCCTTGCGGTGGACGCAAGGAGGGTCCGCAAGGACGTTATGGGTCCGTAAACCCCCTTGCGTTGCGTCAACGTGGACCCATAACTAAGCCTTTGCGCCTGTCCGAGATGGACGTGTTCAACCCTTTTTTAGATGTTACAAGTGGAGGAAGAACTCCATGCTTAACCGCAGGGATGGAAAGAGATTATCGCAGTAGGCGCCTCGATGACATCACCGCCCGTGCCATACGTTCCATGGCAGGTCCCGTCACCTGGTGGCAGTTTGAGCCAATCGGAGTCGCCATTGCCAAATATTACGTCGTTGGTGCTGACCCTGTGGTTTGAGTTTAGATTTGGTTGCGCTTTCAAATGTTAAAACTTGGTACATGGTTTTAAGTGTGTGTGTGTGTGTGTGTGTGTGTGTGTGTGTGTGTGTGTGTGTGTGTGTGTGTGTGTGTGTGTGTGTGTGTGTGTGTGTGTGTGTGTGTGTGTGTGTGTCTTCAGGTTCGCCTACGACGGCCTCAAGAGGCAGAGGTTGACCCAGCCAATGGTGAAGAACGCCTCAGGTCAGCTGATGGCGACCTCGTGGGAGGACGCCCTGACCCGCGTGGCGGGAGCAGTAAGTCTCTGCGCTCTCGTGTCACGTCAGGTGCTTGGGATTTGTGGCTTTAACGACGGCTGAGATGTGGATCCGTCTGCAATATATGTTACTGCCAATCTGATTGGGTATTTACGCATGGACGCTCACTAATAGCTGACTGGCTGTGGTGGTTTTCCTAACTTTATGCTCAAGTTATTGCTCTTACCCCGAGCTTCCTTTTGAGGATCTTTTTGACAACACTTAAAGGAAAGCGGAAAGTACTATATCAGAAATAAAAGAAATAAAGATATAAAAAAAAAGATTATAATTTCAAAAATGTGTTGAGTCGCCCACTACAAAAACATCCCACTGCAATAGATGGGAGCAAGAAATGTGTTCCACAATACACTGCACCCAACATATAAACATCTAGGCCATACACAAGAAAAAAGAGAAATGCCGCACAGCAGTCCTTAATCCAATTTAAAGGGGAAGCAGCTTTTCACTGTGTAACCCGTGTGTGTCTCTGTGTCTTTGTGTGTGTGTGTGTGTGTGTGTGTGTGTGTGTGTGTCCTCAGCTCCAGGGAGCTCAGGGCAGCGAGGTGGCGGCCATCGCCGGGGGCATGGCGGACGCAGAGTCCCTGGTGGCCCTCAAGGACCTGCTCAACAGACTCAACTCGGACAGCCTCTGCACGGAGGAGCTGTTCCCCATGGACGGGGCCGGGTGAGAGACACCCGCACAGAATGAGAGAGAGATATGGACGGTTGTTTTCCATCACGCATGTACAGCACTTGCCAAGCCAGTGTCATTTGTCCCTTCAGGCCCTTAATCATTGTACAGTCTCAAAGGGCTTCACAGGCCATGTTCCATGACACCCCCATGTGCCTAGTGCTCCAAAGAGCAAGAAACAACCTTTATTGTCAGGGTAGAAACCCTGAGAAGCAACCGTTGCACCTTGTCCACAAACCTGAAATTGGGGTTTGACCCCAGAACCCTTCAGCCGGGAGTCCCAACAACCCTAAAACCTAACGGCCAGACGATAGGGACGGGGATTTGTAAGGAACAATACCGTACGACCTCACATTGATTTAGTGAGCGGCGATATGTATTAAGGCTGTAAATATTGCAAAAGCATATGGAGGTTTATTTCTCCTTCTTCATATATTTTGTTTGGTTTAATCCCAGAAGTTGGGGTCCCGCGGTGGGCCCCCTGCGCTGTAGCCTCTGCAGTGTGCGTGTCGGTGCTTGACGTTGTGCGTTCTGTCGTGTCTCCGCAGCACGGACCTGCGCTCCAACTACCTGCTGAACACGCGCATCGCCGGCATCGAGGACAGCGACGTGCTGCTCCTGGTGGGGACCAACCCCCGCTACGAGGCCCCGCTCTTCAACGCCCGCATCCGCAAGAGGTACGGCCCCCGCCCTGGCCCCGATCTGCCCCCACCCTGGCCTCGATCTGCCCCCACCCTGGCCTCGATCTGCCCCTACCCTGGCCTCGATCTGCCCCCACCCTGGCCCCGATCTGCCCCCACCCTGGCCTCGATCTGCCCCCACCCTGGCCTCGATCTGCCCCCATCCTGGCCTCGATCTGCCCCAACCCTGGCCTCGATCTGCCCCAGCCCGGCCCTGGCCCCGGCCCTTTTAGTTTGAGGGGCAATTTTGGATGAT
The DNA here is from genome assembly GCF_949987615.1 of Pollachius pollachius. Classification (NCBI taxonomy): domain Eukaryota; kingdom Metazoa; phylum Chordata; class Actinopteri; order Gadiformes; family Gadidae; genus Pollachius; species Pollachius pollachius. The sequence continues at coordinate 27,526,071 of NC_136937.1, read as the reverse complement.
ATTTGTTGAGGAAAAGCGTAATAATTAAAACGTTTTTGTCTCATTTTCTTCTTCTGCTGACTTCTTCACATCTTGTTGAGCCGGCTCACCTGTTTCTGAAGAAAGTGTCACCTTTTCAATGAGAAAAGTTTGCATGAAGAAAAATAGGATTTTCTATTGATTATTAAGGTTTTTTGTGCTGGTTATTAATGTGACGGCGGCCAGTGGTGTTTCGGCGGCGCCTCAACCTAACCCTTCCCCCCCCTGTTGCCCCCCGTCAGCTGGCTGCACAATGAGCTGCGCGTGGCCCTGGTGGGCCGGGAGGTGGACCTGAGCTACACCTACGACCACCTGGGGGAGGAGGCGGAGGTGCTGCAGCAGCTGGCCAGCGGCACGCACCCCTTCTGTGAGGTAATGAGGCACACACACACACACACACACACACACGCACCCCTTCTGTGAGGTAATGAGGCACACACACACACACACACACGCACCCCTTCTGTGAGGTAATGAGGCACACACACACACACACACACACACACACACCTTCTGTGAGGTAATGAGGCACACACACACACACACACACACACGCACCCCTTCTGTGAGGTAATGAGGCACACACACACACACACACACACACGCACCCCTTCTGTGAGGTAATGAGGCACACACACACACACGCACCCCTTCTGTGAGGTAATGAGGTGCACACACACACACACACACACACACGCACCCCTTCTGTGAGGTAATGAGGTACACACACACACACACACGCACCCCTTCTGTGAGGTATAAGGCACACACACACACACACACACACACACACACACACACACACACACACACACACACACAAGCACCCCTTCTGTGAGGTATAAGGCACACACACACACACACACACACACACACACACACACACACACACACACACACACACACACACACACACACACACAAACACACTACTGGGAGGTAATGGGGAACGGACTTAAGGAGACTCTCCCACAAACTCAGGCACTCACACACACACAAACTCAGACACACACACACACACACAAACACACACACACACACACACACACACACACACACACACACACACACACACACACACACACACACACAAACAAAGACACTAACACACACATTGTCATGGCTATTCCTCTAGAGAAAAAGCACGCAATAGACAGTTTAACATCCTCCCCACATTGCTGATGTCAATAATCAAATCAGTTGACGTTTACCCAAGACATACAGTTGCCTGTGTTCTCATCAAGCAGAAGAATGCATAAGGGGACGCCTTCTCCCTCGTGACCGGTTTACCCCAAGCACAAAGGTTAACATCTAGATGACACTAGATGTGCACAAAGTTTAACATCTAGATGACACTAGATGTGCACAAAGGTTAACATCGAGATGACACTAGGGAAAGGTAGGGTGGCCAGACAATACAAGAACCAGGAACCGCAGCTTTGGATGACCAAAAGGAAACGACGTAGGACAACATACATAGGCACCAACACACGCACACACGCACCTCTTCAATGAGGTTATGTTTCCCTCTGATGCAAACATTCAAAGGTATTCCCCTCTCTCCCCCCCCCCCCCCCCCCCCCCCCCCCCCCCCCCCCCCCATCCAGGTGCTGGCGTCGGCCAAGCGCCCCACAGTGGTGGTTGGCAGCAGCGCCCTGCAGCGGGCCGACGGCGCCGGCATCCTGGCGGCCGTGTCGGCGCTGGCGCAGAACGCCCGCGTCAGCAGCGGCGTGGAGGAGGGCTGGAAGGTCCTCAACGTGCTGCACAGGTGAGGCCAGAAACGGCCCCGATGCCGAGCCCGTAACCGCTGGTTATTGTAGCCGTGCCGAACCTTTAGCTGATAAGCTGATCAACCAAGCCGGGGCCCCTCCAGCCCGACTTGTCCAACAGGCAGACACACTACAGATAGATAGACACCACAGACAGACGCACTGTAGATACACCAAAAGATACCATTCAGATAGAGATAGAGAGAGACAGAGCGAGAGACATAGAGAGAGACAGACAGACAGAGGGGGTGTTGGGGTGGTCTGTCTCCCATCTCCTCTACCCTGCAGGTGGTTGGGCTTTCTCCCGATGGCCAATCAGGAGAAAGCCCACGTTGAGTCACTTGACTGGAACTCATCACTTGAGACGTTGCTGCATCGTCGTCCCTGCTGTCACTCTGTTGGGCTCAAAGCCGTGTGTGTTCGTCTCCAGGGTGGCCAGCCAGGTGGCAGCGCTGGACCTGGGCTACAAGGCGGGCGTGGAGGCCATCAGGAACAACCCGCCCAAGATCCTCTTCCTGCTGGGCGCCGACGCCGGCTGCATCACCCGGGCCGACCTGCCCAAGGACAGCCTCGTCATCTACCAGGGTACACACGGACACACACACGGACACACACACGGACACACACACAGACACACACACAGACACACACACAGGTACAGACCAGATCCAACAAAACCAACCACACACAGATATACCGTCTCTGAGTAGCGCCTAAACGCAACTATAGGTCACAAGCAGTGTGCGTGAGCGTTATGTAGGCACCGCCCTCTCCACAACCGACACCGATCTTCTAGCGCAACACTAACCCACTCCTCCGCCCCCTCCCCACCAGGTCACCACGGCGACGTGGGGGCGCCCATGGCGGACATCATCCTGCCGGCCGCGGCCTACACGGAGAAGAACGCCACCTACGTGAACACGGAGGGGCGGAGCCAGCAGACACGCATCGCGGTCACCGCCCCAGGAACGGCGCGCGAGGACTGGCAGATCCTCAGGGCCTTGTCCGAGGTAACGCACGCACCTGCACCTGCGCGCCAGCGCACATACCTACTGGGGATTTGTCGAAAAACTAAATTTTCTTTTAAAGTTTTCTTTTTGATTTAAAATCAGTTGCCTACCCTAGCTTTAACGTGATCATTTCAATTGAAATGGTGTACGCTTCAAGTTTTTTTTAACGGTAGAGGAAAAGATGACATCACATTTTAATACAAGAGGGTAGCTTGTCACATCTAATTTTTATTTTCTTATTCACTTCTTATTATTAGTGCTGTCAGTTTAACGCGTTATTAACGGCGTTAACGCAAACCAATTTTAACGGCGTTAATTTTTTTATCGCGCGATTAACGCTCTTTTGGTTTGGCAAACATTGTCGTTTTTTCACCTGCTGTCTAGCAACAACTAGTCACTTAAGAAAAACTCCAAAACCATACCGGATTTAGCTACACCGGAAACAAAACAACAAGCACGCCGCACAAAAACTCCTTAAAAGTGTGTGTGTGTTTGTGTGTCACTCTGTTTGAGCCTGGTACTAGAGTTCAATGTTGTCATTAGCTGTTACCTCTTTCCGACCAATCGCAGTTTAAGGACCACCTGGGCTGTACCACTTCGGAAGGGGCCGCTCAGTTACTCCCCTCTAGACAAAATCGACTTGGTTGCGACGTTGACAGTTTTTGAGTGTTACGGCTGTTGAGTGAGTGAGAGGTTGTGGGCGCACAGCTCAGGCTGTCGGACGGCGCTGCAAGAAACTTTGATAAACGCAATATTGTTATCCCGCAGTAATCAGCCCCATAGCCCCGAAACGTTAACGGCCCACCCCAGCTCTCCCGATTACCACTCCGCCGTCGTGTGTGTGTGTAGGTGTTATTCGATAGCCTGGTAATGTGTATAGGCCTTCGTACGGTAGGAATATTCATGCTGGTTTAAATAATAAATGTTATAGTATTTCCCACCTTTAATGAGCAAGAGTTTTGTTCGAAAGTTCAGTGATTGAAACAAATAAAAGCCTGGGCTATTGAAGTTTTACGGTAGGCCTACCACTGTCATGCACCTCCCTGATGTCAAGTGGACCGGGTTGAATTCACTGCGGGTCTCTTCTTATATCCATCTTACCAAATATATTTTATTACTGTCCTTCTCAACACTCTGATCTCATTAAAAGGCTAGCAGCACGAACTCAAGGGATATTTAGTATATAAAGAAATGTGCAATTAATCGCGATTAATCGCGAGTTAACTATGACATTGATGCGATTAATCGCGATTAAATATTTTAATCGCTTGACAGCACTACTTATTATATAAGTGCTAAAGTAACCCAGTAGCACCACTAGAGGTCCCTGCAGGCTAACAGGCCTGTCTAAGTCTGGCAGTATCTTGACTGGACACACTGCTTCTCAACACACTGCATAAGGTTACGTTCATTTTAAAAGTGAGTGATTGCATTTTGCAGGAAGTTGAAATGCTCTTACTTTATTCATGAAATTAAACAAGTGTCGTGTGGCATTTCTCCTCGTTCATACCGCTTTATACACAAATTAATTCCACTGTGGTTCTACGTGTTTCTCCATTAGGTGTTTCAGGGGACAATAAAGTATTTAAACTTTGGACTTCTGTGATGACAAGCGTGAATTAATCTTAGAGGGTTTTAACCTCTAGAAGCCTGCATTTGATGCTTCTTTAATATAAATGTGTGTGTGTGTGCAGCTGGCGGGCGTGGCGCTGCCCTACGACACTGTGGATGAGGTCCGCAGCCGGCTGGCCGAGGTCTCCCCCAACCTGACCCGCTACGACGACGTGGAGGGGGCCAACTACTTCAAACAGGCGAACGAGCTGGCCAGCGTACGTCTCACTCTCAGTTATTAAACGCACACACAGCCTTAGCTCGTTTGTGTTAGCATAGCATAACTGGTATTAGAGCATTACTGCCAACACGCACGCACAGTCATAGCCTTTTTTAACCAGCATAGTTTTACTGGTAGCAAACACATGCACAATCCTAGCCCATCGTTTCCAGTCCAAAACTAGTCACGCTTTCTTTTGTCGGAGGCCCAAAGAAATCTGGCCTTTTTATCTACCCTGTAGTCGGTATTTGAATACAGCAGATGACGCCAACGCATTGTCCTAATGAAACGATACACTCGTTCCACTCAAACCTAACCACGGCAAACCATTCAAGCTCCACAGAAAACAGAAAAACCAGCCCAAATCCGTGCCCCAATGCGTCGGTCAATAATGCGGTGCGCGGTCAGTGTGTGACGCTCCTCCCCTTGTGTCTCTGGACCCTGCAGGCCGTGGACCAGACGCTGCTCGCTGCTCCCCTTGTGCCCCCGCAGCTCACCGCCAAGGACTTCTACATGACAGGTGGGCGGGACTCTGGGGGGACGACGGGCTAGCCCCGCGGGACCCACCGCTTCGGGTTCGGTTATGGTGTCACTTTTAAAATCCAACAACACACCTGTTTTCACCTTTGGTTGTTGCTTTTTAAAGGTACAATATGCATCTTGTTTGAGTTCAAACTTAAACGTGATGCATATTGTACCACCTAAAGTTTTTACCTCCTGAAGGTACCCCTCTTTTGGAGGGTTGGGGGAGATTTGAGAGAGTAGGGAGAGGGAGTGTTAAAGAAGTGTTTTAAGACGGGAGCTTGCTTGGACTAGCGGGTCTTCTGTATTGTACCTTTTTCAAGTATTGGCTCGTTTGTGTGGAGCGTCAACAGGCACCAAAGTGAACCGAAACAAATCGGATGAAGTTAGTTTTGTATGGCAGTTACAGCCATGTCACCATAGGTGGTGCTGTTGCTGTGCAGGTTGACCCTTTGTCTTCATCCACAACTATGACAAATATAAAACAATATCAGGCCGTTAAATGGACACTTTTGTAATCACAGTCCTGTGATGGCATACATGTTTAAAATGGGTGGGAATGTAACACTCACCCCACCGCCTTTGATGCCTTGCTCTACCAGCTCAGCAAGACACGACCGCTTGGAAGAGTATACTTCTGATGTTCAGACCCATTCAACACAATATTTTCTTTTTTTGTAATTTTGTCCCCTCTCTCTCCCTGTAGACTCCATCAGCAGGTCCTCCCAGACCATGGCCAAATGTGTGAAGGCCATCACAGAGGGAGCCGCGGCCATCGACGAACCATCCATCTGCTAAACGCCACTCACTAATTGAGCCGTAGAGAGTCTTCAACACAGATAGACACGCATCCACATGACATCCAACACCTTCAAAGTATGCTTATACACAAATACACACACAACACATATATACGCAGAGTTGGAGCCTCGCCTTTATTTAAATGTGTTCTTGATGCTTGTTGTGTACAGTCGATCAATTCCTCTCAAGACACCGCTCTGATTAACTTGTAATGAAGTCTGAATAAAAATAAATCCTTATGTTGTGGCCAGTCGTGGTTCGTAATCATTCCCTGCGTTTATATCTTCTCCGGAATTGAGGTAAAATATATTTTAACCACTTTATGGATTCTGAAGGGACCGAAGTCCCCATTTCTGAAGATTCAATGATAGGTTCATAGAGTTGCAGTGCATAACCATTTAAGGAACTGTCCTACCAAGTACCAAACACACAGAAATGACCCTATATGAATCCTTATGACGTTTGCATTATGCTAATGCTATTATGAAAATACCTCTGCAATTTTCCAGCGGCAACATTTAAACCTCTCCTTATAAATCGTTTCTTTTGAGTTTGAATCCATAGGCAGGTTGACCAACCCTGTCATTTTAAAGGTCCATTGGCTAATAATTGTATGATTTGGCACTTTAAACGTTTTAATTTGTAACTCCACGCTCCATTTGTAACTTCCATTTTTGTTCAATATTTACCACAGGTGCATAATTAATATCTTTATAAATGTCAGTTCATTCAAAGCAGCATTTTGTTTAGATAATCAACTCATTTCTCCTTTAATTCAATAAACCTTGGCCCTGACATACAACCACTGATCATACATCCATTCTGCTCCACCCAAACTGAAGAGCGACATAACCGCATTTCTTTCCCTCAAAATAGAGCTTGACGCCAAAACAAAAGCAAAATACAAATGAACCAAAACAGTCTATCTCCAGCATTAAGATCTCCATTAGATTTGGACACTTCTCGTCTATTTAGTATATTCACAAATCAACATTGAATGCAATGAGCATATCCCTGTTTCCAGGACTGGCAGCACTGCATGCTAGCAGAGTAGCGTTCAGCGCTGTAGACGGAGAGGAACGGGGGCCAACTGCTATTAACTCAGAGTCCAGACCGCCGCCAGAGAGGCCATGAAGCCGTTCAAGAGCGCCACTGCATAGCCCACGTGGAAGGACCGCCCGGTGGAACACCTGGATGAGAGCAGAACGCGTGGGGGGAAAAGACAGAGGAGAATGTTGTGATTTAGCGAGGAGGTTGATGGAAAAAAGCAAGGGGGGTAACTGACTATATAAAAGTGGTCTGAGAATTGCCCCAAGAAAAAAATACAATGTTACAACCTTTTCTGCATTAATCGCACACCCTTTCATGTACATCTTGGGTATATATCTCGGCAGGCCACGTAAGAAAAGAGACTGACAAGTGAAACCTGTGTATAATTTTCTTTTTAAGCTTAAACTCCTTAATATTTGTATATCTATTTACAGAACCAAACATTAATTGTAAAACCTTCAAGACCGTATGCAATATGCATGCATGCCCATTGTCATTTGGAAAGAGGTTTAGATTTTGATAACATTTTCATGCCGTCACATGACATATTGACAACATTTTGACTAAAACGTTTTACTTTGAAAGCGTGGAAGAAAAAGACAGGACTCCTAGGAGTGCCTTGTGGATCCTGCGGCCACAAGAATAACACAATATACAAACAATGAACAGTCTTGTAGAAGGTTAAATTTGAAATGTAATGAGTCAATGATCTGAAAGAAAGACTAACAGACAGGGCTCTAGTTAACTTCACGAAGTAGTGAAATGAACAATTTATCTTCAAGGACAATAAATTATATTAAATATAGCTGACGGGTGCGATGATATGCTGCACTGCCTGCTTGTATGTATGAACACTATATAGACTGTGTGTGTGTGTGTGTGTGTGTGTGTGTGTGTGTGTGTGTGTGTGTGTGTGTGTGTGTGTGTGTGTGTTTTACCTGAAGTTGGGCAGGAAAACCATGCCAGGTGTGTATGAGTCCATGTAGGTGAGGCTCAACGAGAAAACACAACAGATGCACCCGGCTATCGCAGACAACACTAGGATACTCCAGAATCCTGGACACCAACACACACACATACACGCACACACACACACACACACAATTGAGCGCATACAAGTCAATGTTGTTGTCATTGGACTGCTGAGCAGGAAATGTCAATGACAAAGATCCATTTTCTTATCAAATTCTTACTGTGTTCACGTTACAGATGGATACTTGAGTTTTTGACAACATTTTGTGTGCGTTTCAAAAGGGCAGAGTAAGGGTGAGTACCTCCACATGCAACGAGAGTTGGGGAAACCCTGATCTAGAGGCATACAACGAGGATGCTTTGTATCAAACTTGAAAGATAGAACATCGGCAGTGTAAGTAACACTGCCGATAATACCGTTCAGACATGAGTAAAGTGCAGAACGGTGCTCACCTAGCATGCTGGCCTGAGTGCCGTCGTTGACCGTCACTCGCTCAGCCCGCAGCTCTGAAAGGAAGTGATCCTCAATTCATCACAACTTCATACCTATCCGCCGCCATGAGGGCCATAACTTGACTTAGATGTACTGGCATGTCCACCCAATGTAGAGCTTATTAATGTGGCTAGAATATGCAGATATAAATGCATGTATGTATGTACGTACGTACGTACGTACGTACGTACGTATGTATGTATGTATGTATGTATGTATGTATGATGTAAATACTGAACAGTATGTAGGCTTATAATATGGGTGTGTATGCGTGTACATAAATCCACATTTTATCAACAAAATGTTAAAATATTTTACCATTATATATTTTCACACACACACACACACACACACACACACACACCCACACACACACACACACACACACACACACACACACACACACACACACACACACACACACACACACACACACACACCTTTGAGGATCGTGTACAACAGCGCACAAATCACACCAGCCGTGAACACAACGACCGCGGAGCAAACGGAGGACAGCAGCACGAGTGGCCAGCGCCGCTTCGGCCGGTGGGTGTCATCATACGAGTCGAGGACCTCCTGGGGACGAGGGCTCGTGTCCATTTTCAAAGTAGAAGTCAGACAGGTTAGTTTCTCAAAAGTGATGGCAGATGCGTTCAGCAAATACTTCCATGCCACCATTTACCGCCCGAGCGATCAAACAAGTTGGCCGATCTCTATCGATATGGCCTATAGCAAAGTATTCTTGTTTCGGTGCAAGGAGTTTACGGTATGATCAACGGTAACATAAACTTTTGGGGGAAACGACAGAACTTCTTCCGCAATAAAACTTCGTAGAGGGGCGTGGCGGTCACTCTTTTAATACTACTTCCTGGGGTCCAAAAGAGGAAAAGATTAACCATGTTTAGGAGTTTGTTTGTGTGTGTGTGTGTGTGTGTGTGTGTGTGTGTGTGTGTGTGTGTGTGTGTGTGTGTGTGTGTGTGTGTGTGTGTGTGTGTTTGTGTGCGTGTGCGTGTGCGTGTGTGTGTGTGTGTGTGTGTTGGACTGACAAACAAAGCGAAGTTATAATAGGAGTAATAAACTAATAAACAACAATATTAACATTAATGTATTAATAACTGACCGACGTACCTACCTACCCGCCATCCATTACTTAAACGTAATGGCTCACATCTAAATAAGTCACATGTGAAAGCAGACCAATGTATTAGAAACTACAGAAGGGATCACTTATTAGAGTTCCTTTATTTTGGTACTTTGATATTCTCACGGGCTTTTGTTTTGAAAATAACCGCCGGAAGCTGTGTCTGACGCAGCGTTGTGGCGTCAACAACACTGATCAGACGGAACCGCCGCGGCTCCTCTCGTCCAAGACTCGTTTTAAATACACCACAGCACGGTAATTATCCTTCCTTTAATAACGAATTGCACTTCTCCACGATGAATAACACTCACGCGTGAACCCAGGAACTCATTATTATACATAATCTATCGACATTTGATAATTTTCTCTCTTTTGCGTTTGACGTTCAGTGTCACGAGAGCCCATCACACACCCTGATCATACTGTACGCTGGACTTCAGATTGCACACACAAGAAGACGCTTCATATAACGTGTGTTTTACTGTTCCTCTCCTCAGCCGCCTTGTCGGCATCTGAATGTCCATAATCATCAGCAGCAATGGGAGAGTAGACGGTGTTTCTGTGCTCTGTCCAGCTCACCTCCACCTCAGATGTTATGTTATGTTATGTTATGTTATGTTATAACATGAGGAAGGAGTTCCTTACCCATTATCCACTGCTCATGGCTGCAGAGATGCATGGCCAATGTTGTTGTTTCCGCTGTACCTGTGAGTTGTATGTAGTTGTTTTCAGGGTTTAGGGTCACTGCTCGTTCTGCGATATCGCATCTGCGGAATGAGATGTGTGATATCGGTTTGTTACACTCTAGGGTGAAGGTGTGTCCGTGTAATGAAGTATCGACTATCCACACAGCTGTGATTCTGGACAGGCCCTTATAAGGTGATGCTCCTCACGTTAGTCCGTTTTTTTTTAGAGTCTGTTGCTATGGTGATTCTAGGATGTTATTTGGACGTTATGTCCACTGGGAGATATTGTCGTTTTTTCTTCATCGCCGCCCCTGGTCAACCCTAACGGGTGATTAGGGCTTTAGAGTTGTGTAAACATGACTGTATCTCCATGCAGGGGATCACAGATACCCCAGGTGTTGGACTGATGCTAGCTGGAGACACGTGATGGTGTGTCAACATGAAAAGACAGGGGGCAAATATTTACCCAGACAACTATAAACACTCAGAGAAATACGTTATTCTGATTGGATGAGAGCAGCAGAAAAGAAAAAGGGATGTGATGGATACCATGGATTCACGATATCAATTATTTATGTGAAGTTTAACAAAAATAATTCTCATTTTGTGCATCATTGTGTTGGTAGAAAGGGCATTTCGCGGGGATATAGTGCAAAAACGTTACGCTGTTTCTTTACAACAATCATCTGAATGACAGAAAATTGGATGTACGTCGTTGACGTAATCATTTCAGTCATCAACATTTTCTGCTGACTGAAACTTGAGTGCTCAGAATAGACAAAGGCCGGGACAGAATATCAAAGCTGGAATAGCTTAGCCATGCATATCGCTCAGCGGACATGTGACCAGGCGGTTTAAGAGCCCCCCCCCCCCCCCCCCCCCCCCACACACACACACACACACACACACACACACACACACACACACACACACACACACACACACACACACACACACACACACACACACACACACACACACACACTTGCTTAACCACCGTTTCCTTCTCCCGTCTAAAGGCCCATTGTACACATTAATGCTGAAATAGCTCTATTATTGTGGCGAACTACAGGGAGGGAAGCTAGCTTTTTTTGGGGGGGAGGTGGGCAAGTCAATAGTTTTGATTGACTGTGTTTTCAGTATTTAATAAGATGATGTGGGGAGGTTTGTCACTGTCACGTTGTGCACTGTCGTCAGTCCTGTCCCCTCTCCTCTTTTGAAGCTTCAGCTTTTTTTTCCTAAATCCCCCCTATTACGCAGTGTGATGAACAGGATTCAAATCATTTCTCACGCCTGAACGTAACAACACTTCCCTCTCTCTCTTCTCTCTCTCTCTCTCTCTCTTGTGTCTCTGAGTGTCGCTCTCCCTTTCGCTCTTTCTCTCTTTCTCACTGCAGTCGAATTTAGAATGTTCTCCCCTAAAGCCTCACACGCACACAATCACACTCGCACACGCGCTCACATATACTCACACATGCAAGCACACACGCACACAAATGCATACACACGCACACATGCACCCACACGCGCACAAACACACACATGCACACACAAACACATGTACTCACACATGGCAACACACAGGCACACTCAGGCAAACACATGCACACACTTGCACACACATGCACACATGCACACAACACACTCACACAAGATTATCCCATAACCCCATAACCTGGAGGAGAAGCAGTATCCCCCGCTCTCGTTTCTCTCTTGCAGTGTTCGCCCTCCTCTGCCACACAGCTCATCTCCACATACGTGTGCGGCGCTGCCTTATCACTAGTGTACCCCCACCCTCACCACCACCACTGCAGTGCTGCACCAACTCAAGAGAGCAGTGCCGGGTGTTTAATTAGTGTGCTAATCCCAACACACACACACACACACACACACACACACACACACACACACACACACACACACACACGGATAGAAGGAGAGCCACATAGTCATTTCATGTAAAACATAAACTCATTAGTACGCAGTTTTTGCTCTCCATTGGATTTTCTTTGTGTTTGGTATTTATTTGATATCATCTTTTATTCATGCAGGGACTAAGAGATGCAGAGGTTGTCTAGGGAGCATTACAGAGCAGAGAGGACTATGGGGAATGGCCGGCTGTCTCTGTGAGTCCACTGACTAATCCCTCCACCCGGTGGAGGGAGAAACAGTGCAGGAATATGAGGACCGCATCAAATGCAAAGACCACCAAAAAAATGTCCAGAACGTTTTAAAGTGTTTGTACTGTCAGTCGATACTTGTTCTTGATCCACTGTGGATCGCTAAGCAGCGCCGAGTGTTGAGTGTCAACCTCACAGGAGGACAGTTCTGACATGTGTGCCGTTTTCTCAAGAGACGTGTTGCGTGTGTGCTCCTTTGGGTTCAGGGCTGAAGGCTAGTGCTGCAGACATTTGAAAGCTCGTGGAGGGTTTCGTTCCTCTACCTCAGAGCCCGGACACAGCTCGTTTCCAAGCCCGTTTTAAGAAACTAATCCTGGGCCACGGTGGCTTGTGATGGGCACGCGCTAATCAATACAGCAGGGAGCAACCGTGTAAACCGTCATCGATTGCAGCACTCGCGGTATCCCATACCAGCATCAGTGCTTTCCTACCCAATCGATGGGAGTGACTCACCGTCTCTCTACAGCTAATGCACGCTCTCTATAACATTCCTACGGTGTCTGTGGTTCAGTTGCTCCTTCAACTTGACGATTGGACCTCTCTGTTACTGTGTCGGACCCTTCACAGTAACAGTTCAATTACGATGATGACGCTGATGACGATATGGTCACACATATATTGGAGAAAAAAAAACACGATGCCCGCCCCTGTTCCGTGAATTGCGTACTAGGGAGACATACTTCTTGTGTCCGCGGAGATGGACGTGAACGGCGTGCGGCCGCATCTGGCCGGCTGTGCCGGAGCGGGCGATTAGCCGCGCCGTGATAGTTATTTAAAGCAACATGCTGTCACGCTGCATACCGTCAGCGAGCTGGGAGATGCAGCGAGCAGGGACAGAGCTATGGGGGGGCCCCCGGGTGATGGCGGGGGGAGGGCCAAGATGGAAGATGGAGCGAGGGATGTATAGAGAGTGTGTGTGTGTGTGTGTGTGTGTGTGTGTGTGTGTGTGTGTGTGTGTGTGTTTTTAGAGAAAAAGGGTCGAGCAGGAGATGGGAGACGGGAGGAGGGGGAGTAGCAGGCGACGAGATGGAGACGGACACGGCGATGGTGGTGAAGGTTAAGCGCTACGGGGTGGAAGAGGAGGGTCCCAGGATGCAGCAGCAGCATTGGCCCTCTGTCGTTACGTACTCTGGGAGGGGGGGGAGAGCTGCAGTATGGAGGGGAGAATAGGAGGCGGAGGAAGGGTTACTGAGGCCTATAGGATGGCGTCTTCTGGTTTTCAGCGCCGTCCTAGCGTAGAGCATATAGTGTAGAGACGGAGCGCAGGTTACGTGGCCGGGCGATCGAGGGGAGAGCAAGGCCAGTTTGTGAAAAGAGGAAGAATGAGCTGTGAAAGAGAGAGAGAGGCGGGTGAAGAAAGAGTGGATGATGCAAAGAAAGAGGAAGAGGCGAATGAATTGAGGTGGTGCGTGTGTTGTACTCAAATGTGCAGACGGTATGGTGTTGATAATGGTGTTCACACAGTGGACTTGTTTCGTCGTCTCAGGTAGATATATCTGCCTCTTGAATGTTTCCATAAATCCCAATATCTTCTGTAAACACGACATGCAGAAAAACCATTCGATTCAGGATTTAGACTTAAAAGATGGGACTACGCTGGTATAGCACACATGGCTATTGCCACGACCTCCTCTCTGTGACATTCACGGGCATGTGTGGTCTTAACACGACACAACGATGCCTTCAGGTGGGTGTCCTGTTGCCTTTTATAATTGGGCGGGGGGGGGGGGTAGAGGACGAAGGTGGGTGGGCTAGCGCTAGTGGTAGTGGCGTCTGTGTTATCATGAACAGCATGTTGTTGTCTTGGCCGTGGGACATGCAGATGCGGATGGAGCAAGCACAAATGCACATACACATTCACACACATGCACACGCACTACATAAGACATCAGGCCTGACCACATTCAAGCACCCCACCCCCCTACACAGATGACGTGTGTGTCTGTGTGTGTGTGTGTGTGTGCGCGCACGTGCGAGAAAGACATTGCGGTGACATCATGCAAGCACTGGGAGGAAGGGCAAATGTGGAGAAACTAGTTATAATGGTGGTGGATGCGATGGTGATACGTCAACCGTAAAACTGTGCTGCCGATCCACGCATCCTTAGCTCTCCTGTCGTCTTCCGTGCCAAATGCACGGAAAAATCAGCAAACAACACCCCCTGGGCTATGCAACCAGGAAAAGAGTCTAATTTTGAATGTAACTTTATTGAGATGACGTGTATGCTGGTCCACACGCTAACACCAGTCTGCCTCTCGTCTCCTACAGGACTGCCCTTTGCCCATCCGCAGTACACCTGTGTGTGAGAAACAGAGTGTGTGTGTGTGTACTTGCACGCCTGCTTGACCCGGCCGCGCAGTCTTGTGTGTGGGGCTGTGTAGGAGTGTGTGTACATCTGTGTGTGTGATGTCGGCGGAGCTGCTGGTGGACCTGGGAGAGGACGTGCTGGACCCCGAGCTTGACCGCCTCAAACTGTCCCCCCTGGAGGACCAGAAGTGGCCCCCAGATGCGTTGGCCATGAGCAACTCTGGTAACGCACGCACGCACGCACGCACACACACACACACACACACACACACACACACACACACACACACACACACACACACACACACACACACACACACACACACACACACACACACACACACACACACACACACACACACACGCACACACTTGCAAACAAACCCACATCCTACTTCTCAAGAAATCTCTCTCTGCGGCCCTGTCTCTCTTCTCACTTACACGCTTTCTCACAAGACGTCCGTCTGTAGCACCTTCTCTCCCCTCTCACTTTCTCACACACTCAATCTTCTGACACACACACTCTCTCGCTCCCTCCCTCACTCACTCACCCTCTCGACTCAAACTCTCCGACATACTCGCACACACCCGGTTTCACACCCTCACTCGCTGACTCTTCTCGTTTTATTCTCTTCTCAATAATCTATTTTGATTTAAAGCGCTTCCTAAAAAGATCTGTTTCAGTTACTTGGTGGAAGTGGTGTCTTTCGTTCATGCAAATTCATCAGGCCCCATAATTATTTTAAATTCCTCAAAGCAAACAGCTGAGCCATTGTCTTCCCAGTGGTTGCTGCAGTGGAAGTGGTGCATCGTTTTTTAAGCTCTGCCCAAGCCTGATGTTGAGGGGCTCTGCAGGTAGCTTAGCAGCAGCTAGCTAGCTGGGTGTTAACTCAGCGTCAGCAGTCCTAGGCAGTTCTCCGCCCCCTGGCAGCAGGGGGCAGATGGTGTTCATTGTATCCATATTGAAGGGACCCCCTGAGTGGGATACGCCATTACAAGCCGTCTCAGAATCAGCCCTGCCCTGTGACTTCACTAGCGGGTGAGTGTCCACCGAGATGTGTGACGGACGGTTCAGCCTACCAGTTGCTACAGTCCACTGGGTAGGCTAATTTAAACTGCCATGTCATCATGGTGAATACGGACATAAGTATTAAATGTGTTTGTGCGTCTGTGTTTTTCAGAGATGGAAATCTCTCAGAGCATGGCCGCGGGCTCGCCCCACCTGGCCTGGGACCACCCCTTCTACGACATCGCCAGGCACCAGATCATTGAGGTGGCAGGTCAGTCAGCCAATGGGGATGCTTCTTCTGCCTGGGTCGTTGTATGCACTTGTACTTCATCAATACATTCCAGAAATGTTTCTCTTTGTCACGGACACAATGGGACGTTATCATTCCACATGCAAAAGAGCAAACGTTTCTGAATCCTTTCTATTCAAGTCCTTTCTTACACTCTCTCTCTCTTGCCGTCTCCCTCCTCTCCCCTGTCTCCCCACTTGCCATGTTGCCTAGGTGACGACAACTTTGGCCGGAAGGTGATTGTGTTCAACGCCTGCAGGATGCCCCCGCACCATGAGCTGGATCATAAAAAGCTGCTGATGTGAGTGCTGCTGCCGCTGCCGCCGTCTATAGCCTCGTGAGACCATCCTGACATCGGCGTCCGCTTCCACAATGGAAACCGCTCTGGCCACGGCTGGACTGATTTCCAAATATGGGCACGGCCTTTGTTTCCTGACTACGAGAGGGAGGCTGGTGGTCTCTTCGATCCCGCGTTGGACGTAAAGCGAAAACTGATTGTAAACTGAGAAAAGCCTTGTGTGCAGATTTGTGTTAATCCTTCAACATAGTTATTCAATTCTATTTCGGATTTAACCGCTTCGACTGCTCCCTCCTCCGATGATCCCATCGTTATTTGATTTCTGGGAGAGGCTTTGGATGGGGCCCGAGTTCGGACTGATCTGCAGAGAGAGCCAGAGTGTGAGCTCTGAGACAAAGATGGTCTCAGGAGGCTCGTTCGATATCCCCCCCCCAGACCCACCCGATGTGGAGTCAGGAAGCGCTGAGCTCACACTTTCAGACTCTCACACCACTCCTCTAGTCCATTCACAATGGTTCATATCGTCATGTGTCATAACGGTTAATATGTGGTAGGAACTGTTTAGCACTGTTTAGGCCATATCAAATGTCAATTCTCCTTCAAAAAGTAAGTTAGTGTGGTTAAATAATAACTCAATTTTTGCATTTCTGCTTTATTTTTAGCGTGGTTAGTGATCAGGCGTTTATTTTGGTAAAGCAGAACTTCCTAAGTTTTGCAAGCAACACTTACATTTGACGCGAATGCCATGCTGTCAAAACATTGCCGGCTTTTCGTGCTATGCTTTGTTGTTCCTGCCAATTATGGGCCAAAGAGCGAAACCAGTGGAATAGTACAAACATCTGAGCACAATCTGTAACTTCCCCACACACCCATACCATAGTCTAAGGGAGGGTCTCTTCGCGGCCCTCCACATACCATCTTAAAGACATCAGTGGTGCAACAAATTACCAAGGGCCTGTTGAACACCAGAGAGACATCTCCATTCTGCAGTCCTTTGTGAATCTTTATTTAGAAGACTGTCGATTCACATAAAAACCACCATGCACTTGCCATCTCCTCTGCCTTATTTTAAACACATAGACGCAGTGCACACAAGATCCCAGCTTGACACACACACGCAAACACACACGCAATTTTTGCACAGTGTTCCTGGTTTAACGGACGTCCATCTGTTTGCTAACGGCAGGTATCTGAAGGGAACCCTGGACCAGTATGTGGAGAGCGACTACACACTCATCTACTTCCACCACGGGCTGACGGGCGAGAACAAGCCATCCCTGAGCTGGGTGCGAGAGGCCTACAAGGAGTTTGACAGGAAGTACGTCAACGCTGCCCTGACCGTAGGAGGGAGGGAGGGAGGGAGGGAGAGAGAGAGGGAGAGAGAGAGGGAGAGAGAGAGAGAGAGAGAGAGAATCATACGGACGCAGACATGAATTATAATTCCAAATGATTCGGTCAGTTACAAGTTGAGTGTCTGTTCTGTGTGTGTTCTCCAGGTACAAGAAGAACATCAAGGCCCTGTACATCGTCCACCCCACCATGTTCATCAAGACTCTGCTCATTCTCTTCAAGCCCCTCATAAGGTGAACCACACCCCCTCGGCCTCCAGGGGGAGACGCACCCTGTAGAGATGTCATTTATCGTTTGCAGAATTCTGGTAGTGGTGTCTTATTGCTTACCAAGTGTGTGTGTGTGTGTCTAGCTTCAAGTTTGGGAGAAAGATCAACTACGTGAGCTATCTCAGCGAACTTGAGGACGTGGTCAACTGCGACCAGCTTGTCATTCCCACCCGGGTCCAAGAGTAAGAGCTCTTCCTGTTTCTTCTCAGTAGCAATTGCTGCAGTAAGAGCGCGTCATTTTAACATTCGTCAGCAATTCCTTCATCAATTTTACACACTAGACCTTTTTAATGAGTTTGGGCTTTATATGGGTAAATTGCTTTTTTATATTTTAAATTCTAAATTGTATATAAATATAAATATACATTTACTTTTTTATTTATATAAAGTAAATGTGTTTTAGGCCGAACATATCTTCAAATATTGACTTGCCAATCACAGTGAGCTTTTAACAATGGCTTTCAGGAAATTTCAATGACATTTTTCTGGTGCTTTTATATGGTAGGGTCCATTCAGAGCGAGCCTCTATGAACGACATTGTCACAGTGGTCGCTGATAAGATTATCATCATCATCATCAAGGCTTTGAATCGTTGTTGGCTGCAAGGATATCTGACAGTTCACGCACCCACTGACAAACTCTCTCTGTCTCTCTCTGTCTCTCTCTCCTTGTGTTTGTGTGTGTGTGTCTACCTCAAGGTATGATAATAAGCTTCGGTCGTCTCTGAAGCCGTCTGCCCAGCCCCCAATGTCTCCTCCCCGCAGCCCCCCACTGCCCAACCAGCTGTTTGGGGTCCCCCTCGCTGTGTAAGTCACTAATGTTGAACCCCCGTTATGCTTGGGAACACCAAAACAAACTAGCTCAACCAGGCAGTACAGCTAGCTAAACCAGGCAGTTTAGCTAGCTAAACCCATCACCTAATCTTGTGTCTGTGTGTCGGTCTGTGTGTGTGTCAGGCTGCGACAGAGAAGCCCAGACTGTGATCCAGTTCCTGTTGTGATGAAGGACACCATCAGCTTCCTGTCGGAGCGAGGTGCAAATAACTTGTGATCTCCCATAACGAAACTGCTCAAAAGGTATTAAAGCTCTGTAAACCAGGGCGCATCATTGATTGTGTGTGTGTGTGTGTGTGTGTGTGTGTGTGTGTGTGTGTGTGTGTGTGTGTGTGTGTGTTTCAGGTCTGGAGATCGAGGGAATATTCCGGCGTTCTGCCAACGTCACGCTGGTGAAAGAGGTCCAGCTCAGATATAACTCCGGTGCGTGATTCAATCATCTTCTTTTGTGATCAACCTGTGTATTCAGATTTTATTTGTCACATACATACAATGCTGTTTAATGTTAACAGTCGGCACCATGCTAAGTAAACACACAACAAGATAGATAATAGAATATGTATAAGTGCTGTTGCATTTAGATATATGACGGCTTGGGGGAAGAAGCTCTTCCTGGGTCATCCGCGTGTTCGAACTCCCAAATGAAAGGTTGTGGGTTCGATCCCCAATGGCTACCTCTCGCCGTCCTTGAGCAGATCCCTAACCCCAGATCCCTTGCCTGCTCCTAAATGATCCGTAACACAGTTCAAGTTTGTGAAAGCAGATTGTATTCAGGGGCGCTGGTGTCTGATGTTCTGTTTGTGTCGCCTCCCTGCAACAGGTGAGGCGGTGAGCTTCTACGAGATGGAGGACTTCCACCTGGCCGCCGTCATCCTGAAGACCTTCATCAGGGAGCTGCCGGAGCCCCTGCTAACCTACCAGCTCTACAACGACGTCGTCAACTTCGCAGGTACGCCGTCGGCGTTAGTATTTCATGATGGTAGGAAAAATGTGTTTATGCTTGTGTTGGCCTGCTTTTTCGCTAACGTCATACCAAGCTGTGTGTTTCCCATCCTTCCCTAACATGTTGTCTACATACAAGTGAGACGGCGGTTAGCAAACATGGCACCCCCTGTTACCCGTCTGATCCTCTGGTGTCACCTTTTTGCTCCACAGCTGTGCCCAGCGAGAACCAGGTGGCGGCAATGAAGGCCCTGGTGGCGTCCCTGCCCGAGGAGAACTACGCCTCGCTCCGATACCTGGTCACCTTCCTGGCACAGGTACACAGAAGGACCCTCCCTCACCTGCCACACACCGTGAGGGGCCCCTGAGGGCCTTTATAAGAAGGCCTCTTAAAGGGCCTTCGCTATCCATCCGTCGCACATCCTGGTGGACGCTACCCACTTGTGGCATCACAAGGCGTAAGGGTTGAGTCATCCTCGCCCTGCTACGGTATCGCGACCCCCTGGTTAACAACGGGGTCCTGGGTACCAACCGGTCGGGTTAGCTTGTTAGCATGTTGGGATGAACTCCCTATGGAACAGGACGGTTACTTCCTGGTTGTTCCCGGCGCTCTCCGACCAGCCTCCAAAGGCCTCGTACGAAGACACAAATAAAAGGCAGTGTTCGCGCAACCTTTTCTCGTCAGGCCACTCTCATGAGGCCTGGCAAGGCACGTCGCGCTGAGGCCCACCGGGCCAGAGAGACACCCGTCTAAACGGTGTCTGTCTGGCTCCCTCTGGTGTCTGACTGGAGAGCAATGTCAACCGACCAAGTATCTGCAGGGCAAACATAGTGTGGTTGAACCTTTTATGCCTTTAGCGTTACCTATACATCTATTAAAGATGGGGCAAAAGCTTACCTGTCGTAAATGTGCTGTACGGGAGATTCAAGAGCTGTATTGTTGAGTGTATTTGATAGAAGTTGCCTAGCCATCCGTCAGCTAATAGGGAGGGTGTCTGCTACTAGTTGACTGTGCCCGCCTCTGTATGAGATTATATAGATTTTGGAACGTGCCGGGCTTACTTCTGACCAATCAGAGCATCTTTCGGGGTATTTTATCTTGCCTGTCAACCACAGGTGCGAAGGGAGGGAAGAGAATCTAACCGAACACCACTTTAATTTCCCCGTCTGTCTGTCTGTCTGTGTTTCAGGTGGCGGCCAACAGCGAGATCAACAAGATGACCAACAGCAATCTGGCCGTGGTGTTTGGTCCCAATCTGCTGTGGGGGCGGGACAACGCCATGTCACTCAGCGCCATCGGACCCATCAACAACTTCACCAGAACCCTGCTGGACCAGCAGCATCTGGTGTTTGAGTAGAAAACCCCGCCCCGCCTCCTTCTCTCCTCTCTCTCCTCCAATCAGCGTTGGTCTCAGATAACGGTGACTAGTATCGAGGAGACCTCTGCACCTCTGATCCCCAGACCAAATGTTCCAAGGGTACTTGTTCCTTGTATCGCTTCGTCTGCAGTCCTGTTGTCAAGTGGACCATATGTCCTCTTATTTGTTTTAGTATTAGTTTGTTTAATTTGGTATTTTGTTTTGGTCACAATTAGAATTTGCATTTGCATTTGTTAGCCTTTTTTTGTATTTGTTTTAAAGTTTGTGCCAAATCGCCGTAACCTCCCTCCCTTGCAGCAACGTGGTTTTGACAGAAGATAACCACTCTGTTATGACCTAAACCTAGTCTCAATCCATTGCCAGAGAACCCCTGTAGTCACTCCACCTGGCTCAATCCCTGATGACCTTTTACCCCCGAGTGACCTTGAACCAGCCCCTCCCTACTTCCATCTCCCTCCTGGACACTGTTGTTTAGGCAGCTGACCCCCCCCCCCCAATCTTTATTCCTCATCTTAAAAAATAACTTAAAAGGAGTCTCTAGTCTACGCAGACGTTGCTCCGATAGATCTGTGTACTTGAACATATTTCTTGGTGTTAACTTCTCGTGTCTTTTTTCCAACTAGTAGAAAACGATAGAACCGGTTTCGGTGTGTAGACACCCGTTTTGGGGGTTTGTATTTGTGTGTGTGTAATCCCGGAGGTTGTTTCCGTGTCGTCGAGTATTCTGGTGTCTTCCTCTGCTTCTGTGTGCAACTCCAAAAAAAAACATAAAAACACGATTTTAAGCTTTGTCCGCCCGACTAGAGCGTTCGTAGACGAGGAGGTTCTGTCGTGTGTCTTCTGCTACGATCAGCCGGTAGAGTCATGGGTTTAGTTTCAGTTTTGTTTTTTTCTTCTAAATAATTTTCTTCCTCCTCAGCGTCGTTGCATTGGCTTGACATTTGAGCTTGTTATGTGGACTCCATAGATATTATTGGCCCTTTCGGACACTTTGATTCGGGGTGGTTTCGACGACAGCTGATGTGTTGTCATTGGACTGGTGGTTCC
Source organism: Pollachius pollachius (assembly GCF_949987615.1). Taxonomy (NCBI): domain Eukaryota; kingdom Metazoa; phylum Chordata; class Actinopteri; order Gadiformes; family Gadidae; genus Pollachius; species Pollachius pollachius. The sequence goes on along the minus strand of NC_136937.1, from coordinate 27,503,875 downwards.
CAGGACCAAAAAATAGAACACATCTGATGAAAATAAATATGAATTTGAATTTGCTTTACTGACTCCCCCAAAGAGAGAGAGAGATAGTGAAGTTATAATACTACTACTGCTTATAACATATTTACCAAGTTCCTCCATCTTTCGTAGTCACAATAGTAGGGCTCCAGGGCTGTGGTTGCATTCAGACTCTTTCAGACAGGCAGGTTGTGTTTCATCATTTCCGCTTATCGACAATCTATCCGGTTTGGTTTGGTTTGTTCATCTGCTGCTGTTGGTCTTTTTTGCAGGGTTGGGTTTAATAAGTTGTAGCACTAAAGGCGTTCCTGCTCTGGAAACGTATGAAGACCTACCTGTTGATTTAAACCATATATATATATATATATATATATATATATATATATATCTCACATCGCTCTATTCTTATTGGCCAAAATTATTGCTAATGCCGTCACTTGATGCTCATTTCAGCCAATTGCAAACGGCGGTTGTGTTTGGGGTGCAGGTCCTGTCGTTTGAGATCATTTGACCATTTAAGGTAACCTCAAACCCATTTCTGGTAGTGACTTGTTGGTGATCACTTGTCTGGGTCACTGTGTACGTTAAGCTCATGCGGTGCAGCATTTTCCATTTTCTTTCCATTTGTTATTTGTTTATTTATTGGAAAAGAAACTAGTTTATCCCGCATTGGTTCCCCTTTCTTTGCCCATTTCCGAACAATGGAACTCACCCATTGTTTTCCTGAAATGTCTGTGTGGATGTAGGGACGTAAAGCAACCTAGAGAAGGTCTGGTCGGGTCCATCCTCTTCAAACTCTGCAGTGTTCTCCACTACTCACGTGTTTCTGCCGCAGAACGTGAACGGTGGAAGTGTCTTAATGGAACGTAGGCTTCAATAAGTTTCAAACATGACCCGTTTTTTCCGTCTACCTCTCGACATGTTTGGGGAAGGTCACTTAGTGTGGTAAACCGTACCCCAGCCTCCAACTCCTGGGAGTCCACATTGGGCTTTTATTTTGAAAGGGCGTCACTAAGGCCTCGGGCCTGGCATGCTGATACAAGGGTTATTCCCCTGAACACCTTGGCGATGATGAAGTGCTACATGTCTGGGGTCTATAAATGCTACTAGATGTATGGGTCATGTAGGGTTTCTCTTGCAGCGCACGACAATACGTCATTATGGACATTTAGTAAAGCAAAAAAATTTAAAACCTGTAGCCTTTTACGGGATTTATTGTTCGATATATAGTGTGTTCGTTTTATGGCTGTATGATGGCGATTTTGCTGAAGTGGTTAGAAACAATCTTTTGTGCTGAAGAAACGTTATATTTTTTTGTACCTGCCTGTCATACGAGTCTGACTTGAACTAATCTCCCGTGTGGTTGTATTTCAGACGTAAAAACAAAGCTTTGTACAAAAGTAGTTCTCCCAACCGGACTTAGCTGGTGTAGTTTGTGTAAGAAACAGAAAAATCGTAGCGCAACCAGCCACTTAAGTTTAAAGGGCTTTAATGTCTATATATTTTTCCAAAATAAAAGTCCCTTCCCACACCCAAGTTAAGAACATAAAAAATATCACCCATGGATACATAAATGGCTGTGGGTTTGGAGTGAATTCATGGTGTTCTGTTCTAATGTCGTGACTGAATAATTCAATTTTTTAACGCAGAGAACCGAACTGTTGTTGGTTTTTCTTTTGGGACTTTCTTCCAAAGTCATGTCGATGGGTTCCTTTTAACATTGACATGGTAAGGGTGTGTGTGTGTGTGTGTGTGTGTGTGTGCGTGCGTGCGTGCGTGTGTGTGTGCGTGCGTGTGCACACGTCCATCATGCTGTTTATGCTGAGATTGGAGTAGTGAGAATTCCACCAAATTACCCTAAATTCAGCCAGCACACCCGTCGTAATGGCCGCCCTTAATGCAAACAGATGCAGATGTTTGTGTGGTGGGGTGTGTGTGTGTGTGCGCATTTGAATTGATGAACAACATTCTTGGCTTGGCCTGACCCCAAAACTTTTAGATTGCACTACATTTTTCGAATTTTATAGGGCTTTTACCTTGGCCGAACGTGATTAAAAAAAATAACTAAAAGTGTTTGGTTGTTTAGTGTGATTGAGGTTTTACAGGAAGTGGTTACCGCTCAGGTTGTACAAAATGGTTCACGGACGCAAAACAACATGGGGAAGAAGCAACGCCCTTTTATTGAGTGTATGCATGCGCGCGCCTTACTGTTCTGTCCTCCGTGGTCATGTAATCCAGTGTGCCCTGATATTCCATAGATTCCTATTTCTCCTTCCAAGTGTGAGGCTAATTAGCCTTGAGAAGTCAATTCGCCACACCATATCCATCGTTTGTGACATCACAAGGCAGAGTGTCTACGACTGTATGACAGATCCACCCCGGCCTGGCACTTGAATCCGGTCAACCAATCGACTCCTTCCAGGCGGTTGGTCACTCCCACGTTGTGATGTCACACATTTTGAAAAATGGCTCTTAATGGCTTTTCAGCAAGACACCTAGTGGTAAAATAGGGGTCCTTTAAAAAAATTATATGTATCTAAAAAAGAAGAAAGGCAACCAGATTTGCATTGTTCTCTGATCGCAGTGGTCGGATGGCACATCCTCCCTGACGACTGGTGTGAAATGGTGAATGAACACATGGATGTATTGTAAGACGGTAACATCTGTATTTTCATCTGTTGAACTCTGCAGGATTACAACAGGGTATCATTCCTAAGGTGTTAAGTGTATTTATTTTTTTCAAGTACTCTTCCAGAAATTTGAATTAAATCACTATCCACAATGAGGAGATGATTTGGCGAGGCATGTAGACCAAGTTATCGATGTGAAGAACCAAGTAGCCATTCCCTGGTGTTCATCACAACTATCTTTTACACCTCCAGCTGATATGTTTTCTCAAATCGACATCAGCCTCAACCAATGAGTTCTGCATCATTTCAGACTACAATCGATTGCTTAAAAAAATCTGGTGAGAAATGACAGCCAATCGTAATCTATGAAGCTGTTACTGTTCTACAGTGATGGTGACCTCTTTTTGGGGTAGTTTCTTTTTTTTTTTCTCTGATCTTTTTCTGTAACGTATAGTGATGTTATTTCTGAAACTGTGTTTTTCATCATTTACTTTTTGATATGTTGTTGATACCATGTGTCTTATCTGTATGATGGAATGGTGATTTAAAAAAAACAATGTGTACGACGAATAATTAAAAAAAAACATGAGACATGTAATTCTGCTCTGGAATCGGGTTTCATATTTGTTTCACTTGATGTTTTGCAGCATTTACACTTCCGTACAAATGCAACTAAAACATTTATTAATTTCTATTAAAATCTCTTTTTTTTGACAAATAACTCTCACATCCTCATCTGACCTACTAAGTGCCTTAAATGTTTTCAACGCACCAGATAGGCTGAAGGAATATTCAAAACAACAGAAGTAAAGAACGGTAACCATGATATAGATTCATACAGACTTTTGACATAACAAGTGAGTATTCATTTTAAATAACCTCAACCCTTAAGCCCAATTCAGATCAATAATTTGAGACAAGAAATTACAATGTAAATTAGACAACAGATGTAAATTTGCATTGTGGCTATAATCTTGCTCAATTATATATTGTGCATTGTCCCTGTCAAATAAACGTACAATTTAAAATGGATTTTGTTTAAATCTGATCAGCAATACAAACTCATGCATTCAAATTATAATCCAAACTTCTTATTTTAGTTTCATCACCCCAGAATAAATACACACAAACACACAAATAACAATCAACCTGTTTGCTCCATGCACCTGCCACTTTCCCGCTCCTTTCAAAGTAAAAGTACCACGTGAGGTCAGTTCGGTGCGAAAACGGTCCCACGGCTTGCAGCAGTAGCTGGCCGGGGGACGTCTCAGTGCTCCTACTGGCTTCTGAACAAAGACTCTGGAGCCGCAAGCCAAGACCTCCCACTGCTCCAAGACCGTGTCCTCCTAACGTGTGCATTCCCTCTCCCTGTGTGTGTGTTTGTGTAGGAATAAGTACATGCAGACTGTACGCTGTATGCACTGTCCATATTGTACTATTGCCATGTATGTGTGTGTGTGGGGGGGTGTTTTCGTAGCAGATACTGTAGAACCATACATATTTGTTGGTTGTTACGAGAGAGAGCAAGAGAGACAATAATAGGGTGTCCACTCCTGACAGTGGCCACTCTGTTCCTCCTCTTGGCAAGGCTGTCCAGGAGGTTCTCGGTTACCTCTTTCTCTCTCACACTCTCCCCCCCCCCCCCCCCCCCCCCCCCCCACACACACACACAGAAACACACACATGTTGATATAGTCAAATTTGGAAGGTACCCACAGCATACAGTGTGCATGTACTTATTCACACAACACACACACACACACACACACACACACACACACACACACACACACACACACACACACACACACACACACACACACACACCTCTCCCTGTGGACAATAGAGCGTTTGTCCACCGTTGTCCATTTACCGATGTGTATCGGGAGTTAAGTGTCGCTGTTAGTTACACAGATCCGTCGATTATAACCCCAGACATTCTCGCTCTCGCTCTCGCTCTCTCTCTCTCTCTGGCCATCTCAGACTCAGGTCTTTCTCTTTCATCTCTGGGGGCACTTTACTTTTGAGTTTGCATGTTGTTGTTTAACATTTTTTTCAGTCTTCTACATTGCGTGTGCGTTAGAAAGAGTGTGTTATGCATGAAGAAAGTTATTCATGTGTTGTTAATAAATAGTAAACACACACACACCCCCCTTCAAGAGGAAAAAAAAATCGGACTCCCTTGGTCGGTGATCCGATCAGATTAGAGCCACCATTGTAAATGATTGGCTGCCTCAGCCTGCAGGGCTTAATTCATGCATTTCCTATTTTGTGAGCGAAGACAGTACAGTACATCGAAGAAAAGGGCATCACCTACTTAGAAAAAGCTTGTATCCTCCAAGTTTTAAAAAGATGGGCCCGCACAGGGCCCCGCCCCCACGTGGTGGACTCAGGTGTCCAGTGGCTCAAGCAGGAGCGACGAGACGGACCCGTGAAGAGGCAGCAGCGGACCATAGCTCACCTGACCTCTGCTACAAAAACCTGTCCTCTGATATAAAACCAGTTTATGGACTGTTACTTCATCGCTATAGTTTTCAAAATGTGATATCAGCGTTACCGCGTCTTACAAAGACGACCGCGTGTTTTGTGTTGCCTACAAAGACGATAAACCCCACATAGGCTATAGGTTGGAGCGCCGACGTCTTAAAACACAGGTGAGACAACTAAGTTTTATTTTCTTTAGTTATTTTTTTTGCACATGTTTTAGTCTAACTTGGATGTGACCATATAGTTTGCCTTAATGTAATCTACTTATCTTTTACTTTCATAGAAAAATATAAAATGTAGGCCTAAAAGAAAGATTGAGTTTTAAGACTATTTGAGCTTTTTGGGATAATTGAAAATGCACCAAATGTTGATGTCTTTTGATGATGACATAATCTAGGCAATGTAAGGCATTCTCAATGCACACATGAGCCTATTGTATTAAATGCAGGCCTATATTAATCATCAACAGTTTACTAAAAGTGGTTAAACTTTTATAATATTATAATATTTCAGCCTCAATAATATCTCAGCATCCAAATCTCGCGAGATCACATTCTGTTTTGAACCGCAATTGTAAATTTCCGGATGACATAACGTTAAATAGCCGTTACATTAATTTATTTTGGTTTTTTTTAATAAATGTGAATGAGTTCGAGCCGTGTTTTGCTGGATGTCCTTGTGAATGGCGAGGGGACAGCAGTGAGAGTAATGATTGTTTGAGGACCTGAGTGGGGTCTATTCAGTAGCCCACAGTTCGACGGCGCAGTGGGCCGACCGCAAGTCAAGAGTTCACATGAATCCCGCTTCCCTCCCCTCGTCCTACTCTGGATGTCATTCCTTTTCATCTTCTTCTCCCTCTTTCATCCCTCTCTTCTTCTTGCTTTCATCTCTCGCGGCTGACTCCAAAAACTCTTACTTTGAAATATATGAAGGATTGATTGTCGAAGTAACAATGACTGCCTCCATTTTGGAAGCATAGGGGAATTGTATTATTGGTTATTATTATAATTGTATTCTATATGTTGCCCTGCATTCTATGAAACATCCATGCCATCTTCTAATCACATTGTGCCTATGGCCAACCAGATCAATCTTAATTCTTAAATTTGCTGACTTACCACTTTTTCCCCTTGTAAATCGACCCCTTTCCGTTCCAAACAATAATGATTGGTCATCCATCCAACAATGAGTAGCCATTAATAATAGCCTACCCTACAATTACTTCAACAGAATGCATCAGCATGTTAGGAAAGGTTTGGCTTGGGCACGATGGGTTGCCTTGCATCCCATTATCTCAGACACAGAGCTTCAGTTGTTAGTTTTTCTGTGGGATCCGTAACTGATACATTAATCCACTATAAAAGACTGAACACCAGTACTGTACTTGTGGTCCTCCAAAATAAAAGCACAACTCCACGAAGATGTCTTGTGGTACTCCAAAGTAAAAGCGTTATTTGAATAGAATGCTCTCTTGTGGTAATAACAAATAAAAGCATGAATCAACTAGAACTCTTTCGGGTGGTCCTCACCCGAAAGCACGACCCCACCTGAACCAACTGTCTGGTGGTCCCCCCAGCAGCAGCATGCCGTCGTGGGGGGCCCTGCTGGCCCAGCTGAGCGGGGTCAACCGCTACTCCACCGGCTTGGGGAAGGTGTGGCTGTCGGTGCTCTTCATCTTCAGGGTGATGGTGCTGATCGTGGCGGCCGAGAGCGTGTGGGGAGACGAGCAGACCGACTTCACCTGTAACACCCTGCAGGTGAGTCCGTCACCCACGGTAACCAGGTATGAGGTGGAATCTGGTAGGGAAATAGTGATAGTAGTTCGAACCCGATTCTATAATGACGCATGACGCTATTGGTAATTGTAGAATCAACATTGATGCAAATAACATGACAATTCCTCTCTGCTTCAGTACATCATCAACATTATTACTATCAATATTTTGCATAATTGGCTGCAAACTGCCTCATAAAAAAAGCCACAGTAAAATACATTAAACTATTGTTTTATTTTGTATCAAACAAATGACACCGAACATCAAACAATGTGATAACCAGCCATAAACAGCAGCACATGACCTGGTTTAAGCAGTTATGGCTTCAGTTAAAGGGTAGGCTGACATAAAGCCAACGCTCAGAAAAGCACCACCATCTGGTAGGAAATTGCAATCGCATCTCAACCCCCCTTCTTTTACGCCTCTGTCCTCCTGCTCCCTCGTTCTCCCAAGCCGGGCTGTGAGAACGTCTGCTACGACCACTTCTTCCCCGTCTCCCACATCCGACTCTGGTGTCTCCAGCTGGTCTTCGTCTCCACGCCCACCCTCCTCGTCGCCATGTACGTGGCCTACCGTAACCACGGTGACAAAAAGAGGCTCCTGCAGGTGCGTGTCAGTTGGCTTTTTTAACAGTTCCGTTTGAACCCTTTTACGTAAACAGTTCCAACTGTTTCCACAAGTAAAAACATTTGTGCATTAGGAGATTACTGATTTTTATGTTTTGAATATACCATACCTTGTCAAATGTTATTATTAAACACACTATTCCTATTTTCGTGCTTTGTCAAGCTGCATATTTGTCGGTAAAAAAAACGTAGAAAGTAGAGACTTTTATGTTTTGAATATACCATACATTGTCAAACGTTAATACATTTACTATTCCTATTTGTGTGCTTTGTTAAGCCGCATATTTTTCTGTGAAAGAAACATACAGTAAACACATAAAATACAAAATTATATAAATCACTCACTTCTAACAAAAAAGCTTCCTGCATTAAAATTAAAGCTGCATTCCAAGTCAAATGTGTGCATTGCTAAAAGGTCTTTGGATGTCTATTTAGTTCTACTCTACTCCCTTCATTACTTTGTTTCCCTGCCAGGCATCTGAGCGGGCTGGTCTCTTTGGCACCCGTGGCTCGGAGGCCGGGGAGGCGGAGCTTGAGAACCTGAAGAGGCGGAGACTCCAGCTGACTGGCGCCCTCTGGTGGACGTACGCCTGTAGCCTGGTGGTCCGGCTGCTGTTTGAAGCAGGCTTCATGTACGCACGCACAGCCCTGGGCTGGGTCCCTGCCCGCCCCACAAATCACAACCTTCAATAATAATCTGAGCGTTTGACCACCCATGCTGTCTGATTTGACCCCATATGATGTCATTACTTCATAATTATTATATTCCAAGCGGGGGGACCAGTATTAAAAGGTGACATATACCACCAGGTGTGAGTGTGGTTAGACGGTACAAGCCGTTTTGAAATCTGCCTCTTCTGACATCACAAGTGGGCGTGTCCATCTAGATGTATGACGGATAGATGAGCAACGGTTGCTTCAGTCCACTGGGTAGGCTGGAAGAGTGAGCTATCCGCCAAAATGGCTTGTAACGGCTAATCACACTCACACCTGGTGGTATAATATGTCCCCTTTAAACGAAAGCGGTCACCCAATACCAAAATGAAATGCCTTCCGTTGAGCATTTGAAAACCCCTTTTTTTTCTCTGTGTGATGAATGCGGGATAAGAGTGGGACTTCGTCTAACCCCGTCCCCCCTCTGTCCCCCCTCTGTCCCCACCTCTGTCCCACCCTCTGTCCCCACCTCTGTCCCCCCCTCTGTCCCCACCTCTGTCCCCCTGCTTCTTCCCCAGGTACGTCCTGTACGCGCTGTACCGCGGCTTCCAGATGCCACGGCTGGTGCAGTGCGTGGAGTGGCCCTGCCCCAACGTGGTGGACTGCTTCGTGTCGCGGCCCACCGAGAAGACAGTGTTCACCGTGTTCATGGCGTCCGCCTCCAGCGTCTGCATGCTCCTCAATGTGGCCGAGCTGGCCTACCTGGTCGCCAAGGCCGTCACTAGGTATGGGACGGTGGTGCCGCACTTTAGCGTTCAGCTCCATCTGCTGGTAGGAACGTCGGTAACACTTTGCAATATGGGTACCTTTATTAACGTTTAATGCAGTAAGCATTATTGTGTAGCATTAGCATAGGGTTTAGGGTTAGGGCTAGGGGGGCTGGGTTGGAGGTAAAAGGATTGGAGATGATGTGCCAGTGCAACCAGAGTAACTGTAACAAGAGCTTAGCTACAATGCATACAACGCTTACACTGACCATTACCTTATTTAATAATAATAACCTTAGTTAACATTAGCAACATTAGTTAATGATGAGTTAACTGCTAATAACCGGTGCTTATTATCGCAATAACTAATTATAGGTATTTAGGTTGATAATTGTACCCTGACTGTAAAGTCTTGGGCATCTATCATTGTGTCAACAGGACCCTCTAGCGATTTGGGATTCAATTTCTCGAATGAAAGTTCTTAGCTATAATGCAAAAATGAATACATCAAAAGATATGTCCTTGTTTTCATTAGGTATCCTATGTATTGCTACCTCATACCGACCCTGTCAGTCTTGTGTTGACGCTAGGTTATCATGTTCTTCTCTAACCTCCAGGAAGTCTTAAGAGGTCCGGTTCCTGACTCCGCCTACTCCTCTCAGGGGCCCTCGCTATATAAATGGGCCCCTTGGAAGTAGTCGGGCCCCCATTGCTGAACTCCACTTCGGGGGCAGGATGGAGTTGGACTTCATTGATGAATTGATTAATTGATTGATTGATTGATTGATTGGTTGTCTGTCCTCTTACTTTGCTTGAGCCACTGATTCTCTCCCTGCATATCATAGTGGTCAGCAACCTTTAAAAATACAGCTCTAATATCAGGCTAGATACAATGTTTGTACAGACTCATGTTCAAATGTCTCTGTGATGTGTCCTCCATCTGGATTTTAAAGCTCTTGTTTTAATGTTGTTTTTTTCTAATCAAATCTCAGCTAATCAAATGTGACTCTGAACACTTTCCACTGTAAAAAATACACTTCTGTCTGTTTTTTATCCTTGCGTAGTTTTTTGGGGTAAATATATGTATAATATATATATAATATTTGAATATATTTCTATAATTGGTAGACTAGGGGGGCAGAGTGTATATCTATATATCTATATATATCTATATAATTGCGGGTAGACTAGGGGGACAGCAGGGTGTTGGTTGGTCATCTGACTACGTTCGCCCCCCCCTTCTCCCCGCGCATGATGACACAACGTCAAAACGCGACGGTCCGGCCACGCGGGACGCAACGGCAGCGCTTCGCCGTGCCCCCCAAACGGCACGCTGTACACGCGCCCGTGGACTAGTCTCTTAATTTCTCCCTCTCTCTCTCTCTCTCTCTCCCTCTCTCTCTCTCTCTTTCTCTCTCTCTCTTATCGCTGTTGCTTTACGCAATCACAATTTCCCATTTCTGTCGCTGTCGTTTTTTTCTCTCCTTCCCGTACGTTTTTGGCCTCGAGTCCCCGCCGTGGGAAATAAACCCCCAAGAGGAGAAACCAAAAAAAGTTTCCGCCGGCCACTCAGAGAGAAGAGAGGTAAGCATCGGAGCTGCTGCGAGGCGCCCTCGGCTGTTGGGGGGGAGTGGGAGGGAGGGGAAGGGGGTGGGAAGAGGCGGAGGGAGGGGAGGAGGGACCTTCACCTTCTTCCCCACCTGTGTGGATTATCTGGTGTTCTGTCACCACCGGATACCGCGTCTCTGGTGGTTACCAGGTCTTGGATAGCCGTCGTGCGTCCGGAGGCGCGCGTTTTACGCACGGCGCGGGAACCAGTGTTCTGCCCCCGGTTCGTTTCATTTGGCGAGGAATAATATCGTCAAACCCCGCAACACAGTATTGGGTTTTTAAGAAACACGACAGTGACCCTGCCTTTGTTACCCCGGTTTGTGTGTGTGTGCGTGTTTATGTGTGTGTGTGTGTGTGTGTGTGTGTGTGTGTGTGTGTGTGTGTGTGTGTGTGCGTGTGTGTGTGTGTGTGTGGTTGGTTCTCTTTTGTTCGCTGGGACGGGTAACAGTTCACTTAGTTCAGCCAGGGCACGTTTGTGTCAGAGGTTGATGTTGTGATAGTATAATCAAATAAATGGTTAATTAATCAAGTTGCGTTTCATAGACTAGTTTGTTCGTTTGGTTTCAGTATTTCATTCGTTATTTCATTTCATTATTTCATTTCAATAGGATATACATTTACATCGACACACCCTACTATAGCATTCGAATGACCTCTGTTGTATTAGTTTTTGTAGAAACGTGTCAAACTGGTTCCGGTTTCCAGAACAATTCACAGTTAAAATATAAATCGGTCACTGTTAATTGAACTGCAAAAACATAACTCACAAGAGCAAATGCTAGTATAAGAATCAGGTATGCAGGCATGTGTCTACGACTTGTGTGTGTGTGTATTTGTGTGTGTGTGTGTGTGTGTGTGTGTGTGTGTGTGTGTGTGTGTGTGTGTGTGTGTGAGCTTGTGCTGTAGTCTGTCTGTATATACACATAGGCTATCAATCTATCCCAGACAAACATTTGTCCGTCTCAGCAGTTCTGCAATGTGATGAGTCTAGTGGTCAACATGGACGACTTGTTATCCTCGCATTCACTGGCTATAGATGGCCCACCATTGTTCAGCAGATAGCCCGCATGACACACACACACACACACACACGCACGCACGCACACATGCACACACACACACACACACACACACACACACACACACACACACACACATACACACACACACACGCACTAGCGAATCATTCTTCCATGTAAAAGTATCACAGCGTTTGAGATTTAGAAGTATGAACATGTTTTGACACAATACATTTATGTGACTGTCATGAACAGGAAGGGTGTAGGAATTGTTTAACTTGAAATCCTGCAATCACTTTTGCCGATATTGCTCCCACACACCCACATTAGTAGATGATTAGTAATAATGTGTTTTGTTGTTCTTGGCTAAATATATATTTTTTGTTTTTATTCATATATATCCTTATAATCTTTCATTTTGTTGTATATAATTGGTTGTTTAATCAAGTTCAGTATTCACCAGATCATTGAACTCTTGAAATTAGCGGGAGGAATTTAGGTTATTTATGGTCCGAGGAGGTCTTGTGGAGTTCACCCCAGGATCCCCTCCCTTTCCCAAGGCTAGAAATTGACTGAAGCATGGGTGACTGGAGCTTTCTGGGACGCCTTCTGGAGAATGCTCAGGAACACTCGACTGTGATCGGCAAGGTGAATCAGTTGTTGAATGTTTTACAGCAAAATATCACACTACATTGTACTTATTTAGTTGATAGTTTTGTCCAAAGTGACTTACAATGAATAGGCAAAAGTCGTGTTTTCATTCTTGGGTGAAAACATATCCCCATATTGAATATTTCGGTAAACTCAGTAGTTCTGTAAACCCAATAGTTATGTTAACCCGATAATTCGGTAAACTCAATAGTTCTGTAAACCTATAGTTCTGGCAACCTTCATTTCTGTAAACCTAATAACTCTGTTAATTGAATTCTGCGTTGCAATTAAATGCATTGCGTTGCAATGCACTCCCTCTCTCACACGTTCTCCATCCTCTCTTTCTTCCAACTCCTCTCCCTCGTCCCTCATCCACGTCCGCCCGTGCGGATCTTACGATCCCTCCCCTAACCACCACCGCCCCACCCACCACCCAGGTGTGGCTGACCGTCCTCTTCATCTTCCGCATTCTGGTGCTGGGCGCGGCCGCCGAGGAAGTGTGGGGCGACGAGCAGTCGGACTTCACCTGCAACACGCAGCAGCCCGGTTGCGAGAACGTCTGCTACGACCAGGCCTTCCCCATCTCCCACGTGCGCTTCTGGGTGCTGCAGATCATCTTCGTGTCCACGCCCACGCTCATCTACCTGGGTCACGTGCTGCACATCGTGCGCATGGAGGAGAAGCGGCGTGAGAAGGAGGAGGAGCTGCGGAAGGCGGGCTGGCGCAGCGAGGAGCTCCTGGGGCAGGACTGCGGCGGCTACGGCGGCGGCGGCGGCGGCGGCGGCGGCGGAGGAGGCGGGAAGAAGGAGAGGCCGCCGATCCGCGACGAGCACGGGAAGATCCGCATCCGCGGGGCGCTGCTCCGGACCTACGTCTTCAACATCATCTTCAAGACCCTGCTGGAGGTGGGCTTCATCCTGGGCCAGTACTCCCTCTACGGCTTCCGCCTCAAGCCGCTGTACAAGTGCGGGCGCTGGCCCTGCCCCAACACAGTGGACTGCTTCATATCCAGGTCAGAGGTTTGCTCACACTCCGGGGCCCGGGAGAACACGAACCACGGGGTACAGCGATGAAAATATTCTTTTTTTTCTGTTTTTCTGTTTTTCCCGTCTATTTCTCGCTCCTACGTTCACACTATTATTGTGTGCTTCTTCGTCCGTTCACGCGTTATACCTATTATGTAGACTATGCTTTGTTGATGCCTTGCTCCAGTATCTCTTTGCTTCTGTGCGTTAATGCGCATGTCATACACGGAACTTTTGATCGATTTATGTTGCTTGGTTGAATGTGTTCCTCTATTTTTTCAAACGACTTCATCCTTTGCTAATAACGAATTTGTACTATTGTCCCAAGACGAATATGAAACTGTATGTCACCTCCACGCGTCCTGAAACCCAAGACTGCCTCGTTGTTCCTGCTCTTCCCAGGCCCACGGAGAAAACCATCTTCATCATCTTCATGCTGGTGGTGGCCTGCATCTCCCTGCTGCTCAACCTGCTGGAGATGTACCACCTGGGCTGGAAGAAGGTCAAACACAGCGTCACCCACAAGTCTGCGGCGGACTGCGGGTCCCTGCAGCTGGGCCCCGACGACGAGGCCGGCGACCACCGCGCGGCCCCCGAGTGCGCCACCCTGGTCTCGGACCACTGCCTGCAGGGCTACACTGGCAGGAGCACCATGGAGCGGGTGCGCTACCTGCCCGTCCAGAACTCCTCCTGCGCGCTCGCCCTGAGCCCCGACATGGCGGCGGCGGCGACCACGGCGCCGATGAAGATCAACGCCGACGCCTTCCCCGACGACGACGACTTCCTGCGCGGCGACGGCGGCGGTGGCGGCGGCGGCGGCGAGGTCCCCGGGCACCTGGCGGCGTTGGAGCAGAACTGGAGGAACGCGGCGCTGGAGGTGAGTGGTCCGATGGGGAAGGCCGACTCGCCGGCACCTTCTGCGCTGGCGCCCTCCTACTGCTCCTCCGCCTCCTCCTCCTCCTGCGGGAAGAGTCGAGCTCCTCCCCGATGGGAGGGGCCTCCCTCGCCACGCCTGCCCTCCCTCCCCTCGCACCTCATGTGGGACGAGGAGGCGGAGGACGGCGGCCTGCCCAGCGGCGTCACCGTGGTGACCAGGGCGCAGATGCACAGGCCGCCTCCGGCCGCCGTGGCGACGGACGTGCGGAGGCTGAGTCGGGCCAGCAAAGTCAGCGGCCCACGCGGGCGACCCGACGACCTGGTGGTGTAGCTCCCACACACACACACACACACACACACACACACACACACGCATGCAGACACGCACACACACACACATGTACACACACGGACACGCACAGACACAGACACACACACACACGCATGTACACACACACACACACACACACACACACACACACATACACACACACATGCATGTACCCACACACGCATATAAACACACACACACACACACACATGCACAAGCACACATGCACACTTCTCCCGCATGCATGCACACACGCAAACACGACCACACCTTTATATTGCATACGTGTGTCCCTGGACATGTGTTCCTGGACAAGTTTTCCTGGCCATGTATTCCTGGACATGTGTCTCTGGACATGTGTCCCTAGACATGTGTCCCTGGACATGTGTCCCTGGACATGTGTCCCTGGACATGTGTCCCTGGACATGTGTTCCTGGACATGTGTCCCTGGACATGTGTTCCCTGTTCAGTTTAAATCTTCTACACCTTCCCCTTATCCAGCATGCACTCACATGCACCGATGCCGTGTGGTGACCAGTTTTGGGCCGTTCCTTCCGGGAGCCTGTATGATCAAAGAGGAGGACAATAGAGGATGCTGGATTGTGGCGAAAGGAGTCGTCCACCCAGACTTGATTTCTTGGCAGCACGCGGCCTGCAGAGTGCATCATATACATGGACTTTACTTCTGTGACGTCATATCTATGCACCTTTCTGGGCCGTTTTGAAGCCAAAAGGTTTGGGCCGGTGGATTCACTTACGTTCAATACAATGCGCGTGTTCCTCCTCCGGCCGGGGCGTGACATCGTACAGCAGCCCCCCCACCCCCCCCCCCCGGACTCTTCCATGTCGGGTCACTCGAGGTGTCAGGCGGTGCCCCCCTGTGCTATTATCTACACTTATCCAAGTGTGCTTCTTGTACTTACACACTTTTGCGAAATATGGTTGTGGGGACATTTTGCATAGAGCGTGCCGGTTTAGTATTTGGTTGTCGAAAGTGAAAAAAAGATGCGTTGTGGATCAAATGCCGAGCCAAATTATGCTCCCCCACTAGTCTATGTGCGGATGGAGTGGGGCGTCAAGCACACGTTGGCCGATGAGAAAAGAGGGATAAACATCAGCTCTCATGTCCCATTGTGGAAATTAGTGTGATTAGAGGGAGGGGACCTTACTTATCTATGGCTCATGTGGATCACACGACCCATATTGACCGGACCCCTATGTCGGAAGGCTCCTGCTTCTCAGAGCTTGGAAGTATGTTTGTTTGTGTACCTGTGCCTATGTTTACACCGAGCCAGCTCAGCGTCAATGAAGAGATGGGATGTGTTGTAAACTAAGGAGAGGAGAAGGTGTGCCGTGTGAAAAAGCTGTCCCATACTGAGATACTTTCTTAAGGCTTTACAGGTGAAACATGTGTGAAGGCGAACGTGACGAGAAACCATCGTTTTTATCGGAAACGTTTTTTTTAACGGTTTGCCTTTTTTTTAATGCAGCCAGGAAGTTACCAATACGAACGATAGATCCGGTGTGAGGCTCGTGTTTGCAGTGTGATACGGAAGTGCCTTCATTCATTGTAAAGAGCTTCATTTTATTTTTCTTACGCAGGGCCTTGCTATGGTGGTCTTCATGAATAAGTGCTTGGTTCAGTCAGCTTCTAGACTAGTGGAAAAATAGGAAGTTAGGCTTTAGGCTTTACTATAGATCATGAATTGAAGCCCCTTAAAAGATAGCTTAAGCTGATTACGATTTCTGTGTCAATCTAACAAGGCGTATCGGAATTTCGTCGTTCTTCCGGTCAATTAAAAATTGTGTTCCTGCACAGAAAAACAAATATATTTAACTTAGAGAACAGCACTTTGTTAGGGAAAAGGCTTATCAACGGTAGCCTAACAATAATTTCTGTACTGGTGTAATGCAATGCTGTTATTGCTGAGGTTAAAGACTATTAATCTTAACTTGTTCTTGGAATCCAAAAATGCTTTTAACACATGGCTAGTAATAAGCATATAGATGGTTTCACCTTAAATATTTTAGCCTTTAATTATTTCACACCTTTTATTTAATATGCAAATGAATAGGCATTCAGTTGTCATACATTAAAACACCAATATCTATTTGTGATATTGATATTTGTTATTGTTAAAATTGGGCATGATGTTCTGCTACTGCCAACTTCTACTGACTTGTAGAATATTTAAGTTACCAAGCAATGCCAAAAGGATTTCATTATTATATGCTGTTTTATTATATTATTTTAGAGACTGCTGACCAGCAAATAGTGACTGTTTGAGTATCTAAAGCATTGCTTATATAAAATATAGGTAAATAGCTAACTTCAACAACAAATCACTTTGGTGAGAATTTTTTTTAACATTAGTTGTGTTAAGTTATGTGATGTGTAAAAAGGTCTGTGGTTAGAGATACTAAAAACGTACCGTAGTGCAACTTATTTATCATCCTCTTGAAATCAGAGTTGTTGGTTAGACCATAGTTTATTTTATAGGGCTCTACTAACAAATCTGAAAGGTTGTTGAAATACGTTTTTGATTATTGTTTTTTATTCATCATTTTTTGGGATAAAAAATTGTTTTGTACCTAGAGATTAACATTTGCACAGTTCAGAAACGTCTAGAAGTACAAAGCAAACAAAAAATATGCTCTGTCCAAGATGGAGAGAAATATACGCCTGACCTTTTTCATGTAAAAAACAGAAATTTGGAATATTAATACATCAGAATGAAAAGCAAAGGTGACATTTTCTGTCCTAATTTTGGCAACTGGGACCTTGTGCTTTAAAAGTGTGACGCCATGACTATGTGTTGCTAACCCCCACACCCCCTTATTCTACAAATGAATAATTTGCACCAAACAAATGAAAAGACACAATGCTGTGTTGTTGGTCTCATAGAGACCAGACACGCGGTGATTGGGAGGCCCATGCCTTTTTTATGCATTTTTTCCCTGTGTTAAGAAAGTGCCTTGGGTCAAAGCCTTTTATATGAGGACATGTTGATGTAAGTGGTCCTTTACCTCAGATGTTTACAAAGGTGTAACCAAATAAACTGTTTTTTGTACCACATCTGTGCTGTGGAGTCTTGCTTTCTGTCGGCCATGGCGGGAACATTTGATCATGCTATAAGCCACATCTGAACGATTCACCTATTTTTCTCCAAAAATGACAGAGACATTTTTCTTAATTTTAAGCCTTTATTAGTCTTGTATAGTTTGAACAGTTTGATCAAGGGATTTATATTCAAGATTCATTAGGGAGTAGCCTAGTCTCTAATAGCCTAACATTACCAAATATAATTGCAGTTGTTTTTTGGTGTTAATGTATTAATTGACCTACAATGACCAAATCTTTCAATGTCCCCATTACTATCTCTTCTGCTCCCTAAGTGGCATCCATTTGGTTATTGACTGCCTGTGGGTTCACACACGTGGCCATGCGTGTGTGCACATGCCCAAAGATCTTTGCTGAGACCAGCAGTTCCTTTATGAATGCTGAAAGTTCCAGGGATTGAGCCTTAACAAAACATGAACCAGGGTCACCACACGAACACACACACGCACACATACACACGCACACAAACATATGGACGCACGTAGGCACTCACACAAGCGTGCGCACACACACAATCACACACACAGTCACTATTGGATGCAGTTGGTATAGTTGCATTGATGTTGTATTGAACAAAAAACTAAAACTAAAAGTACAATGTTGGCTGATACCAGTGGCAAACAAAACAAGAATTGTTTTTATTAAATTATCATTATCCCAAAAGGATTAAAGACAGACATTTAGGACCCCTAATACAAAACCATTAATAATCAAACATTTAGAAATTATTTAAACAACATTTACTATATGAGCAAACTAAATTTCTACTGATTAACTATGATTTATTCCATTTAGTAAACACATTCTTCGGCTATGTCCACAACTTGTACAACTAATAATCATAAACATATTTACAATAATTACAAAAAAGTTTACTCAGTGCTACAGATGCAATCCACACAAACAGATCAACATTGCTCTGGACCTTCACCCACAGTATGAACAGTATCATGGTAAATAGGACGAGGAGTTTATCACTTCATGTTGTGATATAGTTTTGTGATATATCAACTCAGGATGGCATCTGATCATGTAATTACAGTACGTCCGGGAAACACATGAAGCGGGACAGGATGCCACCAACTGGTCAGATTTGGGAAAACTCCACATATAGACAGACGCGCGCTCACACACACACACACACACACACACACACACACACACACACACACACACACACACACACACACACACACACACACACACACACACACACACATTTGATAGGGTTATCATGATATAATTGCAAAGTATTACAATATTATGTAACAATTACAATAGGGCTTGTAGGATCTCAGCTAAATCTAATTACAATGAATTACAATACAATTATTGTTACAGCCAGCATGAAAGAATGAAGAATGAAAACCATATGCACATGCCAAGAATATGCAAATGGTAAAGAAAAAACAAAACAAAATGGAGTATCATTCAGGTTTTACAACTAAGGAGCTTCATATACATTTGCTCCATATATTCCAACTGACTTCCGGTTCCCACCGGAAATACGCGCTGCTTCTTCCGTGTTCTTCTTCCTTTGACTGCACAACGTTGTCGAGTGTTTGAACACACTGCATGCGATTCTAGTCTTTTTTGAGTGGCGGGGTCATAAAACGATGGCTCACCGAAATGTACAGCAAATGAACATGCAGAGCCACCATTCCCCGCAGGCGGGGAGACACGGGACAAACTCTCCCGCCGCGGTGGAGCAGAAAGCACCGCCTCATAAAGAAGGCCAGACGTCGCCTCCTCTTTCCCCGCCGGCCGCCGGCGAGGGGGGAGGACCCGGGGAGGGAAGCGGACCGGACCCCAGTGCCCTGTCTCTGGAGATGATCCTGGACCTCAAGAGCTTCAGGAAGCCCTGGGAGAAGACATTCACTCAGCGTTGTCGGCTGTTCGTCGGGAACCTGCCGACGGACCTCTCCGAGGAGGACTTCAAGAAGCTGTTCTCCAAATACGGAGAGGCCAACGAGGTGTTCATCAACCGAGACCGGGGCTTCGGGTTCATCCGCCTGGTATGTTTATGATGCACCCCCGATGTCGGCTCTTATTTATGGCCATGTGTTTCTAACTATGCACACACTGGTTTAATACTCGCATGCACACAATCTATTACTGGGGCTAGTGGGAGGAGGATGGGTCAGAGGCTGCCACCCACAGGACTGTCAATCAATATGGCCAGAAGACAATCAATATGACCAGAAGTCTATCAACACTAGCTGCTTACTTTCACGTCTTTATATGTGAGTCTAGGTCTATGGTTTGACTTTGCTTGTCCTATGCTGGGACTATTGTTGGCTAGTTCATAATTTCCATAATTGTTTTTGTTTGTTTTATATGTATACTGTATTTTCATCTGTATCGATGAGTGGTTTCAGTTTTTATTGAACTGTGCTCTTGTAGTTTACCATTGTCTATTTAATACTTCACACAATCTCTTTTCCCATGTTTACATTTTTTGTACCTTCTCTAGCCAGACTGATTTCATGGTAACACCTTCTGGTATCTTCCGGAAATCCTTTTATAGGAGAGCCGTACACTGGCAGAAATTGCCAAAGCAGAATTGGATGGAATTGTTCTGAAGAACCGGCCAATAAGGATCCGCTTCGCCACCCATGGCGCCGCCCTCACCGTGCGCAACCTGTCGCCGGCGGTGACCAATGAGCTTCTGGAAGAGGTACGCGTGAAGGGGGAAGTAACTACTTATGTGTGTATGGGTGGTCTCTTGTATATGGTCAATTCTAAATGAACCTAGATTTCAACTCACTGTGATTGGTAAAGAAGTCTGAGATAGTTAACATGCCTTGTCGCAAACATTGTGAAATAAACAAAAGCAAGGGTAGGCAATTTATTTTAAAAGCATTTTGGAATTCTCTTCACATCCCGACAGGAATCTATAAATCAGGAAAATTAAAAAATCTATTGTATTTTGTTGTCACAGGCCTGTAAGAAGCCAGTCCAATCATTCCACTCGGCCAGAATGAAATGATCGGATGTCTTCCCTGTCCGTCTACCTACGTACCCGACTAACTGTATGCACTCGCCCTGTGCACTCACTGCACACGACCGGAACCTTCCAGAAGGCTAGGCAGACCTGTTGCTTAAGTGAACAAGCTCGTCATGTGTTATGGGGGAGTGGATTTGAAGGGAGACCTAAAGATGGCGTAGATATGTATTTCTTTTCGGTTCGATACAAAACCGAGCCGACTCTGGCGGATATCTCCAAAATGGCCAACCCTAGCTTTAACACGTTGACCAGAATGTCGAGTACAGTTGCGGTCGGCACAGGCAGACCTTTTGTCCTTCTGTCACCGGTGGTCACCACGCTAACGCAGCTGCGTAGGATAAGTGAACCGCCCCTCCCTTCCCCCGCAGGCGTTCTCCGAGTTCGGTCCGGTGGAGCGCGCCGTGGTGGTGGTGGACAACCGCGGCCGCCCGACGGGGAAGGGCTTCGTGGAGTTCGCCAACAAACCGGCCGCCCGCAAAGCCCTGGACCGGTGTGCGGACGGCGCGCTACTGCTCACCACGTAAGAGACCCGCTGGGGGGGGGGGGTGAAACGCTGGAGGGGTCCCTGATGGTGGAAGGACTACCCCGTGCATGAGACTTGAAGTTACTGTAGAGCTTCAAAATGGTCTAAATCGTGAACATGGCCCTGCCCTGTTACCCCCACTATCATGATAGTCCAGGGTACCTGGCCGTCTAGAGGATCATGGATGATGCATTGACTTGTTTTGAGCCGTGGATCGCGACCTTTAACTTTATGTGTACCGCTAAATCGTCATCAAGACATAAAAAATAATATATAAGAGTGCCTATTCAAGGATACATACTTTGTCCTACAGGAAGGTGTGTGTGTGTGTGTGTGTGTGTGTGTGTGTGTGTGTGTCCTAATTGAAAGACCTAATTGAGCCAAACTCAGATCGATACTAGGGTTGTTGAGTTTGTGGTGGTCTTGGCAGGACCCCCCGCCCGGCCATCGTGGAGCCCACCGAGCAGCTGGACGATGAGGACGGTCTGGCGGAGAAGCTGCTGCAGAAGACGCCCCTGTACCACAAGTAGGTGGCCAATGTATTATTAGTATTATTATATAGTTTGATATTAGGGAGAGAGAGAGGGAGGGAGGGAGAGAGAGAGAGCGAGAGCGAGCTCTCTTTATCTATCTAATAAACAGTATATATATTCACTAACTAAAAGACAAACAAAAACATGAAAATCTAAAAATTAAACCAATGGCTAGCGTTGGTAGGGCGTCGAGGGTGTCTCCGTACCGCGACCTAAAACCACGCCGCAGTGGAACCCTATCCAAGCGACCTGAGTTGCCCCCCCCCCCCCATACTGAGTGACCTACAGGACAGTCTCCCAAACGGCCCCCACGCTCTATGGGTGGTCTCTTGTATATGGTCAATTCTAAATGAACCTAGATTTCAACTCACTGTGATTGGTAAAGAAGTCTGAGATAGTTAACATGCCTTGTCGCAAACATTGTGAAATAAACAAAAGCAAGGGTAGGCAATTTATTTTAAAAGCATTTTGGAATTCTCTTCACATCCCGACAGGAATCAATAAATCAAGAAAATTAAAAAATCTATTGTATTTTGTCACAGGCCTGTAAGAAGCCAGTCCAATCATTCCACTCGGCCAGAATGAAATGATCGGCTGTCTTCCCTGTCCGTCTACCTACGTACCCGACTAACTGTATGCACTCGCCCTGTGCACTCACTGCACACGACCGGAACCTTCCAGAAGGCTAGGCAGAGCTGTTGCTTAAGTGAACGAGCTCGTCATGTGTTATGGGGGAGTGGATTTGAAGGGAGACCTAAAGACGGCGTAGATGCGTATTTCTTTTCGGTTCGATACAAAACCGAGCCGACTCTGGCGGATATCTCCAAAATGGCCAACCCTAGCCTTAACACGTTGACCAGAGTGTCGAGTACAGTTGCGGTCGGCACAGGCAGACCTTTTGTCCTTCTGTCACCGGTGGTCACCACGCTCCTGTAGGTCACCCCCTACTGAGTGACCTACAGGACAGTCTCCCAAACGGCCGCCACGCTCTCTCCCACTTTTATTTCCCCGCTGTCTTCTTTCGCTCACTCCGCAGGGAGAGGGAGCAGCCCCCCCGCTTCGCCCAGCCGGGCACCTTTGAGTTCGAGTACTCGTCCCGCTGGAAGGCGCTGGACGAGATGGAGCGGCAGCAGCGGGAGCAGGTGGAGCGCAACATCGGCGAGGCCCGCCAGAAGCTGGAGACGGAGATGGAGGCGGCCAAGCACGAGCACCAGCTCATGATGATGAGACAGGGTGGGTCTCCCCGCACGCACGCATCCGCCTCCACCGGGGGGGGGGGGGGGGGGGCCGACACGGGCCTTGTTTTTGTACCACGGAGCGAGTAGTGCACTGGACTCCCAGTTCAGTGCGCCGCCCGTGCTCTGGTACACCCATGGATAAGTGAGTGTGTCTGAGGGACAGCTGTGTGCAAAGGGGCGGCGGGGCGTGAGCGTCGTGGCGTCCCATAAGCACGACCGCCTCCATTTTGGAAGCAAAGGAACATACAAATGTTACTGGCAGTAACGTTTTTTTGGTCATTGTTTGGTAAGTAACCGGGACATTTTTGGACGTGGTTGAACAAAGATTTGCCTGCGTCACGTTATTTTTACGTTGATTCAGGGTTTTACATCTCTCATCGCTCTCTTTCGCTCCCCCTCTTTCTCTCACTCTCTCTGCGTCTCTCTCATATATTCATGTAACACAAAATGTATCGGCAACAAAAGCATCCAATGATGCATGGTGGTGTACCAGCCCTGTTTGTGACGCATGTTGTTAGTTAATATAACTCCTCCTCCCCCCCCCCCCCCCCCCGTCCGGTCCAGATCTGATGCGTCGACAGGAGGAGCTGCGGAGGCTGGAGGACCTGAGGAACCAGGAGCTGCAGAAGCGCAAGCAGATTGAGATGAGGTGCGTGTTCACACCCGCCGCACCGCTCTCGCTTGCTGATGGTGTCCTAGTCCTTCGCACAGGAAACGGAAAATGAGCCGTTTGTATACATACGTATGTCCTTTTTTGATTGAACCCTAATGTCACCGTGTAGGTCCCATTGATATGAAGCCTCAGTGTATAAGAGAGACTTGGCCAGGACAGCAGCAGCGGCGGCGGACAGTAAACCGCTAACGTTAACATCAACAACATGCGCCACCACTGAAGAAGACAGAATTTTACACATTGAATCTGGCCGAGAAGGCCTAGGAGACGGACAGGCCTAAGGGACGGAGTGGATGACGTTGTCCTCCGTTGGTTAACTTCACTAGTTGTGGTCGTGAAATTGAGGTCTTCCTCTACCTTAACCCCGACTTTTGTATCACAACGTTACATTAATTGAGCTGACGCCTTTGGTCCAAAGCGATGTACGATAAGCGCTGAAATTGGAGATATAATCCAATGATTGCACGAATCAATCGAGGACATGGAATTCATCGAATAAGCAAACTGCTGTTTAGCGTCACTTGTGGGTGATAAACTTTGCTGGCAGTGAAAAGCTATCGCTTCATGTCCCTCGGTAACGAGCAGACTTGTTTCCCTTCCAAAGGCATGAAGAGGAGAGGCGCAGGAGAGAGGACGAGATGATGAGACACAGAGATCAGCCTGACGGGTTCAAACCTAACTTCATGGAGGGCGTGAGTACTTCCTAGACACACACACACACACACTCACTCACATTCAGATGACTTTATTAGTCCAAGAGGGGCAATTTGGTTTTACAGCCAACCCATTCATTAAGGGTAAAAAGTGCATGAGTTAAAAATGTTAAAAGTAATAAAATAGAAAATACTCACTCACTCACTCACACACAGAGAGGGCAGAGCTGTGATACATTTAAAAAACCTGCCATTTTTCCAGGGTTGATATTGAGGAAAGCTGTTTGAAAATCTGCCGTTTCCTGTATTTTAGTAACATCACAAGTGATATCATAAGTGAGAGTGTGGATAGATCTGCAACATTTGCTACAGTCCCCTGGGTAGGCTGGTAGAATGATCTATCTAGCATACATCTAGATGGACACTCCCACATTTTCAAACGGCTTGTAATGGCTAATTAAACTCACACCTGGTGGCAGAATATCAACCCTTTAAAGTCCTCATTGACTCTGGTTTAAATCTGTTACCTTTTTTATAGAGCACTCCCTGTGATTATTTTTTATCGACATCGACTTGGCACATACACATGCACACTCACACATATATATATTTGTGCTTTATGTTTGGTTTAAAAAGCGAGATTTGACCATTATCTTGCTAAACACAGATGTATTAATGCTTGGTAATGACTTAAGTAGTTATGCCCTTTTGGAGAAGTGAAAAACTGAATGTCGCTCCAGATAAATGACTTTGACCTTTCCAGTACTTGTATGGTAAATACAATATCTTGAGGGGCTGTATTTTTCTTTGATCTCCTCGTTTTTTTACGCGCAAGCTCTGCAAGTCCAACCATGACAGCCAACTGTTTATAATTCCATCTCAATTAAGACCGTATTTTCGTACCTCGCCTAGCCTTGTCTGTACTTTTATTTTATTGTGAAGATGCATATATAATTTATATATATGCGCGCACTTTATTAAGCAGATGCATGTCATTGAGAGGCAGGTAGACCGTGGTGATTGGGGTTCATTCAAACCCAGGGACTTTTTGTCTGCAGTTCTCATGGTTCAGATCCAGAGTATTTTTTAACTACTACAATGCCAGTTAAATCGTTTATCCGAGTATTGTTGGTGGTTGGCTACCCACACCTTTTGAAAGCAGGGACCTTTTGCTTACTTAGTATGATTAACGCTAGGCAATATCTAGTTGGTTAAAGCTCTTCGTCCTGATCTTTGAATTTATTATAAGATGCTCTTGTGAACTCATTTCACTATATATTTAAACTATACTTACTTGATCTTATACCATTCTTTGTCTTTCTGAACAAATCAAAACTAACACTTTTATATGATGATTTGGAATAACTATAATGCTATGGTGCTAATGCTCATGTTAATTGTATTTAATTGAATTATGTAATTTTATTATGAAATAACTTTTTGTGTTAATTCACGTGAATCAAGGATAAAGGTCTAAATGGATATTCTTTGAATGTCAGGAAATGTATATAATCTTGATGATGATAGAATTTTGCTGATTTTAATTTAGATATGTATAACCTGTGATTATGCAATAACTTTTCTCCTCTATTCCTTTGGCGTTTTGAGAGGTCCCGCTGGAGTGTTCATCTGACCACACAAACTTAACTACAGCATAAGAATCATGATTACACATTTTAGGAGACATGACATCACATACAGTTCACATCCAGCATAAAATACTATAACCGGTGCGGTTGGGATTCCAACACTATATTTATAACCTAATTTGTTTTTGTTGTTTTTATAGGAGTTTATTATTGACGTTGATATTTAGATATGCAGATATATTCTCATCCTCAATAGCACCCTACAATATTCCATACTGTAAATTTTCAGTAATTTTCAACAAATCATGCATTTGTAGAACCTAAAGAGGTTGTTTACATTTCAAAAAATACATATATAGTTAAGGTGTATTTTAATTTGTGTTCTTAGTTTTGTTCTTTTCCAAGTTCTCCAGGCATGTGGTGCTAAAGACTTCTCTATTTTGTCGGTTTTTTTACATTAAAAAAACTTTCGCTTTATGGGGGCAGGCTAAATGATTAAACCTACAATCCTTAATCAATATGCAAACACCATTCTTACCCATGAATGTTTCATGGCAACTTGACAAACTAAATGGTTGTTGTCAAGGTAATGGTTGCCGGTCTGTTGTTAATGAGGTGAACCATCCTTTATAACCAACGTCAGGTGGGATGGTCTGACTTTGATCAGACCAATAGGGATGTACAGATCTATCAGCCAATGAGGTGCATTCCCCAGAATAGTTGATAATGATAGATGCTGGGAAAATGCAATTTACAGCAAAATGCTGCTAGTTAATATATATGTTATCCGAAAATGTTCAATGTTATTAACGTCATGGCGCAATTACAAAATATGGTTGGATCGCAGCCTACCGTATAAATACCGGTATTTTGCCAGAAATTTCCTATTGGAGTATCTTCTTAATTTTGTGATGCGTCTGCTAATAACCACCGCGTCAGTGCATACATTACGGATTGTAGGTTTAAAGGTCCAAATGGTTCTCTTTGAGATGCTACAAATCTCTCACAATCTTCATACCAAAGTTGGATCACACATCCAGACATAAATGCTGTAGAACTTTATCAATCTATCTATATTGAATATATATATATATATATATATATATATATATATATATATATATATATATATATATATATATATGCTGTAGAACTTTATTGATCATTGCTTGTAAAACTATACCTACATAGCTACCACACCTTTTAGGTATATTTCCTTCCCATTTTCCTTTAACATTAAACATTTTCCCCTGGGTCATTTTGATTCAACTTCGATGGGTGTATATATAGTGGATTTAAAGGATTTGGTCGGTTTGTTAAGACCTCGGGATAATTGATGACATTCACAATGTTGAGACTGTCGTGATGTTTTCCATCTATTTAAATCCATTATATTCAAGTGTGTAGTGTTTAGCAGCAATTGGCAAATTTTGGATCATCTCAACAAAGACAATATCCACAATGGAAGGGTCTTAAAAAACCGGCCAAATCCTATAACAACATTTTTTGCTACGTGTTTGTTTATTGTGTGTGTGTGTGTGTGTGTGTGTGTGTGTGTGTGTGTGTGTGTGTGTGTGATTTTTAAGCCTGCAGTTCTTGCACTATGGTAGTTTTATTCCAACATTTTCTTATTGATTTGACTAAGTTAAGTTAGTTTTGAAATTAGAATTTTACGTTAAAGATTTATATATTTGCTATTAAGTTCGAAAGCATCTGTCGCTTCTAAATATATGTAATGGATACATGGAATGGTTTTTGTTTCACTATCTGCTAACTCCAAGTAGTCTGATTATAATTGTACAAGTGAAATGAAAGGAAGGAATTTGTTATACATTTTCTCCCAGTCTTATTGTGTGTGTGTGTGTGTATGTGTGTTTGTGCGCACGCACCAATAATGTTTGTAAATATGTGTGTTACTTGCTATGTATAATCCTTACTCATTTTGTTCCCAATCAGTTAAGATTACAAAGCATGTTTAATTTAGTTCCCCATATTTGATTTAGCATTACAATTCTTGAGGGTTATGGTTAGTGGGCATATTATTATAATTGTATTTTATAAACCCAAAATCTCTGTCCACAATTCTGTAAGGTAGTGTGTTGCTGCTAGAAGCTAATTGTAGCAGGTATAGAAAGTGTCCCTTATATCCCAACAGGGGACATTCCCCATATTGTTTACGAATCTTACTTGTTTTCCATTAGGTTTAGCTTTTCTAGTATTTTTCTTGACTTTACAGAGCATTGCTATTCAACACAAATGTAGTAAAGGGCAATTACAGCTAGGTGTAGCTTCTTTAAAACCAAGCCTTGTTTAGAAGTCTTATTTTAATTATTGGATCGTAGCATAAGAAATCGGATGCCTGCCCGTTACAAGTTGACTAATTAGTAGACAACGTGACCGGTGGAGATGTCCAAATTCCCGCAACGATTCCACATGCCGTCAGCGCTGTCTCGTGGTTGGCAGTGTTTAGCTGTAGACCCATCCACACAGGACCTATGGTTAAGAAGGGCTTTGTACTCAAGTGTCTTCTTCACTTCTTCCAGAGGGAACAGGAAATGAGAATGGGTGAGCTGGGCCCTCGTGGAGCCATTAATATGGGAGGTACGGGCGTGGTCTCTCCTGATATAACCAAGACTAGATAACCAAGTGCTTAAATACCACTGTTATTTTATAGACCTGTATCTTTTTTTAAAGTTGACTTATTTTAACAACCCGTCTTGTTCAAGTAGGCAACATGGCAGAATTGCAGATTTATAGCAACATTTTTGCATGCAGTTCCAAATTAGTTAAGCTATTTAATCAGCCTATAGGGATCAATGTGTGTACTCGTCCTGTTTTCTGCTGTAGTGGGGGGGCTGGGTTCATAACTAGATTATCTGGCCCCTACGCTCTCATTCTATGATGCTGGCAAATGTTAATACCTGGACCCTGGGAAAAACCTGAAGAGCTTAATATTCCTACGTTTGTGGGTACCCGAGCTAATCTTGGGGCATTTTCCTAAATTTAACAACATTTCAATTATTAAATAATGTATGGTATTTCACATGGTTTGAGGATTCGGGGGTCTGCACAGTTGACATTGAAAGCGTTGTACAGTGAGTGCCTGGGGGACTTCCGTCAGGCAGGGACATATTTAATGAGACGAGAATTGGAAGGGACTGCATGGAGGTTGACGGTGGCCTTCCATACCGGTCGTTGTCCCCACCCAGGATTGCACATCAGCGTCCATTGGACAGAACCTTTATGGTAATAAAGCAACCTAGGAACGGGAGGAATGGTTGGGATTGAACACGCAGGGGCGACACCTATTTTCGCCCCTGCTCCCACCTCTGTGATTAATACACGATTATATGCGATTTACACAAAGCCTACCGAACGCTACAGGGTACACTGCCGGTC
This sequence comes from Pollachius pollachius, assembly GCF_949987615.1. Lineage (NCBI taxonomy): Eukaryota > Metazoa > Chordata > Actinopteri > Gadiformes > Gadidae > Pollachius > Pollachius pollachius. The sequence continues at coordinate 27,474,672 of NC_136937.1, read as the reverse complement.
AACTTGTGCGATGATGGCAATGTCTTCATGGCCTGTGGAAATTTCGGTTCAGTTCCCGCTTCATATTTTGTTGACGGCGGCTAGACAAAAAATGCGCACTTAACTTAAGTCACTACGACACCCAACACTTAATTTTAATTAGTGCAGCCTTTCATTAAGTCATGCAAGTTTTTATAAAATGTATATTGCATTTTCTTAAGGCCTAGCGTGGCCGACACATGGTGAGCTTTCATCGTCCGGGTTCCCAAGTACTTCTATGTAGTTTAGCGTTGAAGCCCAACCTAGCGTCGAAGCTACCGCGGGCTTAGCGGCCCGCCCGGGTTTTCCCAGCTGGACGCATCAACACAAAACTCAAAGAATTTAAATTGGACCCCCATGACGCTGATCACTCGAAGCGCGTCCAATCCGATCGCAGCTTTGTTTGAGTCTCTGGAAACCGGGAATCTGAACAACTTGGTTCATTCCTAACCCTGAATACATGTTTACATGTTCTTTTTTTTGTTAAAAGCCTAAAAAGGGCCTACTTTGTTTGTCATAGCAGTTGATAGGAATGTTCCAGTTGCTTTTTAACCATGCTGATGTGCCATCCTGGGTTTAGCGAGCCAAACGATATGGAAGACGTCCCTTGAACACGCCCCTGCGCCTTCTGTAACTTTCTCCTTTTTTTATTCTAAAGTCTATTTAGGATCTGTAAAGTATATTTTTAATATTCAGTATCTCTGAAATATTTCCCACCGTGTCTTGAATACAACTTTTCACGGCTTAACGTTGGCTTTTGGCTGCAATTCCGGAGTTTTTGGGCACAAAGAAAATCCAGTGCAGCCAAATGGTCTTGAGTCTTTTTGTGCAAAAACACGAGATAAATTACACTTTTAACCGTGTCATTTTTTTTTAATCACAATTCAACAATTGGACTGTTGAAAGAGGTCAGTAATCAGTCAGTCAACCAAGTCACCAAAAGCCAACGTTGGATATCCTTTGGAGCACAGTGATGCTCAAGCTAGCGTTCACCAACCTTTTGGTGTTTGGTGCCGTACGCGAGCAGGGGGCGTACGGTAGCGCTTTGTCTTAACGACCACGGTGACCGACCCCTGCTTCGTTGTTTTGCGTGCAGATGGCTTTAATCCTGCCGTGGCCGGGGCCTGTGGCAGCCAGGCTCCCCCTCAAATGATGGGCATGGGCATGGGTGCAAGGGGTGGAGCCATAGGCCCCGACGGAGCTGCAAATCTGGGAGCAGCTATGATGCCAGAAGACGGAGCCATGGTAACGTGGGCGCAAAAAGGATGTTGCGCTCGTATTTCATTTTTCGAGTTTGTTCCTTTTTGGGTCGTTTTAAACCACAAACGACATACAATATTTGGGCCCAAAATACTTCCAATCAAATAATTGAAGAGCGTCCTTTAAATTTGTGCTTGTGTGTATTACATATTAAAAATAACCTGTAACTAATGGCAACACCTTTCCCCCTTCCCTCGTCGGCCCGGTCCACTTCACATGGTTTCTTTTGTGGCTCGCCACTCGTGGATCAAACGTAAACTCTTGTGTACCGCCAAACGCTCATTGTGGCGTGGTCGTACCACTGCTGATTGGCGATGTGCTACAGCGCAATGAGCGCTTCCCACAAGGGGGCCCTCTAGGGGGCCGGCCAGGGGTTGAGTCCCCCCAGCAGCAGCAGCAACAACAACAACAACAACAACAACAACAGCAGCAGCAGCAGCAGCAGCAGCAGCAGCAGCAGCAAGCAGGCCCTCCAGGTGGAGTGGTCCCAGGATTCGGCAGGGGGGCCCCAGTCGCGGGGACCTTTGAGGGCCCCAACAGCAAGCGTCGTCGATTCTAGGCTCCTTTTCTCTCCTGGAAATGGTTAATTCGTTTTTTTTTCCGGGAGGGAAGCGATTATCGTTGTTAGCAGATTTCGTTGTTTTTATTTCATTGTTTTTGTTTTTGTTTCGTTGTTTGTTTTTTTTGTGACTTGGAGGCGGCCCAATTCTCTACCTGAGGTCTGCAGACAGGCCCTGTGTTAACGGTTTCCGAAAGTCCCATTTCCTTTCGACGTTCTTTCCTGTTTATTGTCTTTTCATCTCATTCTTGGAGATTCAACTTTTCGTTTTCGGAGGTTGAATTTTGATCAAGGGTAAAAACGGTGGTGCGATTTCTGAGCAGGTAAACCAGTTTGTTAATGGTTGGCGTTTGTATTCTACTGCTTTCCAAGATGCACAGTGAAAATGAAGTCCCAACTATAACTTTCTAAACTAATGGATGGGAGTGTGTGTGTGCGTGCACCATTTCATATACATTCAAGGCCTTTTGTAATACAGTTGCTGTAGCGTGGTCTGTGACACTTAAGCCAAATAGTTGCATCATTTCAAAGTAAGCTTGCTCTTGAAGTGTTATTTTCTTAAAAAAAATGTAATGTTGGCCCACCACTGAACTCTCACACTGTCCACTTTAAAGTTGTTCTGGCGTTGTAGTGTCTCTCGCACTATGTTTACTGTGAAAGGAACCGCCTCGATCACTCTGATGTCCTCACTGAATGTTCCTGGCGGTCTGCTGCCTCTTGTTCCCACATCTCCCCAAGTTAAATAAAGTACACACAAACACAGCTGGCGTGGTTATTCTGATTAGGTAAGAATACGTTTTCAGAATAATGTTATCAAAACAGCAAGATGGCGATCACCTCTGCACAGAACGGCGTGTACGGCAAAGTGTGCGCAGTGCGCACACCTGCTTGGTAAAATATTGGCACTTTAATGTTGTCCTTGCGCTACTCACTCCGCATTAACTCGTCAGACTTATTTCTGAAGGAACCACATTTCCATAATGATTCCGGAATTCTACATCCGAAACCAGAAGACATAAATTGTTTAATTTAGTGAAGTTTTTATATATTTTGTGGTCTTGGATGTTGTGTATTATTTATGAACAGCCTTATGTTCAGTTTTGTATTTTACAATTAACACGGTAAAACCAACATACTATCTGTGGGGTTTGAAGTGAATGTCCTGGAACCCTGAGCCGATTACACAGATGGCAACGTGTAATATATCACACAGATTACACACATGTTATGAAGGATGACGTGTAATCTGCTGTGCCTTTATTACAAAACAATCGTTATAGTTATAACTGTTGACACTCGAAATGAAATCTAATTTTGACAACCAAGCCTTACTTCAATAAACTACCATAATTTGTGTATCGTAATTCAATGATTAAAATCGTATTAAAATTATTAAGATATGAATATTAAGTGCGCGCGTGTTTGTGTGGGCCTGTGTTTGTGTATGGGTGTGTGTGTGTGTGCCTATGTGAGACCAACTTTTAGCAACAGGGCGTGCAATAGTGCCTGAAACAGTGCAAGCTCTACTATAGCAAAGCCAGAGGTCTATATTTCCCATTCACTCCTTTGACTGGTTTATAGCACAGACTGTGGAACTGTTTGAAATTGTATATTTTCGTATGTTTGAAAGTTCTTAATTGTCGTTGTCACTGAATCTGAAGTCGGCCTGCGTTTTTGGAACAACTTGTAAACTATAATAGATGGCTGATATGGTTGTTTATATGCAGCGTATCAACCTGCCATTTCCAAACAACCCGGGTAGATCAACGCCGATGATCCCAGTTGCAGTTATAGTTTAGAGATTTTGTATCTCAATTGGACCTTCGTGGTAAAATAAAGGATAAAAATAAATAAAACAGTCGCAAATCCCCAGTAAATCACCACAGTGTCTTTCGTTTTGCACCGGTTCACTTTTAACCCCAGAAAGAAGTGAACACACATCAACGCATTTGGAGAGGCCACACAGTGCGCACTGATGCAGTGCACTCATGGGGGCGGAGCCAGGTGTTAGGGGAGGAGCCAGGCGTTAGGGGAGGAGAGGAGTGGACGTCATTTTGAGGAAACGAAACTTAAGGTCCAGAGAAACAAAAGCCACCGCACGTGGAAGCAGTTCTCTCTTTTAGAAGAAAGTAAATCGAATTTTGGAAAAAATAGTCTGACAGACAGAAACAACGACAAGGTGAGTAATGCAGCGGGAATAATTCTGTTATGGAATTATAATGGAATTGCTTTACTTAAACCTTGTCTTCTGTGTTTAGGATGGCCTCTGTTAACTCTTCCTGGTCCGAAGAAAACTTTTCATGTCCCATCTGTCTGGATGAGTTCAGCAGCCCAGTCACCACACCATGTGGACACAACTTCTGCAGAACCTGCATTACTAAGTTCTGGGATGAAAACGTCCGGTGCAAATGTCCTGTTTGCAACGAGCTTTTCCATGCAAGACCTGATCTACGTGTCAATATACTCTTATCAGAGCTGGCAGCTCAGATTAAAAATTCTATACGAGTAAAAGAGCAGCCTTTTGTTGAATCAGCAAAAGTTCCCTGTGACGTCTGTTCCGGGACCCAGCTGAAGGCCGTGAAGTTCTGCCTAGTGTGTTTAACCTCTTACTGCCAAACCCACCTGGAGCCACATCAGAGAGTTGCAGGCCTGAAGAGACATCATCTGGTCGAGCCTATGGACCGTCTGGAAGATAGGATGTGTAATAAACACAATCAACTACTGGAGCTCTTCTGCCAGACTGAACAAGTGTGTGTGTGTCAGTCCTGCACAGAGACAGACCACAGGTCCCATCCTGTTGCACCTCTAAAGGAGGTGTATGAAGTGAAGATGGCCAAGCTGGGGAAGATAGAGGCTGAAGTTCAGCAGATGATCCAGAGCAGAATACGAATGATTCAGGGGATTAAAGACACAGTAGAATTTAGCAAAAAAGAGGCAGATAGAGAGATAGCCGATGGTGTGCAGGTCCTCACCGCTCTGAAGCGCCGCATTGCAAAGTGCCAGGATGATTTCCATCGAGCGGTTAAAGAGAAACTCAATTCCACTGAGAAACAAGCTGAAGACCTCATCAAAGAGCTGGAGCAGGAAATAAAAGACCTGACTAATAGAAGCTCAGAGGTGAAGCAGCTCTCACACAATAAAGACCACCTCCACTTCCTCCAGGCCTTCAGATCTCTGAAGAATACTCCACCCACCAGGGACTGGAAGACGGTGGAGGTCCGTCCTCCGTCATACGTAGGGACCTTGAGGAGATGCCTGGATCAGCTGGAGGAGACACTGAACATCGAGATGAAGAAGGTGCCTGACCTGAAGCCAGGCATAAAGAAGTGTAAGTGTTTGTTTTGTTTGCTTTATCACAACACACACCAACTATTTAGATGGAAAGTCCATGTACTCAGCAGTAGGTGATGTACGTTCATTTAAATCCTACTGTGAGTAAAAATGATGGTCGACTTCATTTATCTTAGGTATATTGATATTATCGATCACAATCAAATTTAATCCTACTTATTATAATTATATTAAACATTTCATTATTTTAATTTTTTAATTCTCATAATAAGAAACAAGCAAACAAAAAGCATGGTAGTATCATTATTATTGATAGCCATGATGTGTTCTTTTTATTTAAAATAACCCACATATTTAAGTTGTTATTACTAGGCCTATTATAAATGTTTGTAAATAATTCTTTGATTTGTCATTGTTTCAGTTTATAAATGATATAATTATAATTGTTCATTGCTAACATTATTTTATTAGACATAACATAATGTTCCTATCATAGTTATTATGTGTATTTTATACTCAAAACGTGGCATAAAAAGTATCTGGTTTATTGTCAAGTTTGCAGTAAATACATGATGCATGGCCTGGTGATGTTGTTCGAGGATAACTCCTGAGTGAGTGTGGAGATGGTTGGTTTAACCTGTGTCCACTGATAACCCAAAAGGGAAAAGGTTTACGTGCAGCCTCACCAAGCCCCAGAGTCCAATCTGACTCTGCCAGGTGAGGCTGCTTAAACCAGCCATCATCCACACACTCGCCCGACAAATTCGGCCATATCTCAAAAACGACATAAATTAAAATAAACTTGTACTTGTAAAATGGGTTACGGATGGATGCTGTTTCCACTAGGAAAGTGCAATATGCATGAAACTTTGTATACATGCAGGCATTTCTGTGACTTAGCAGCCTAATCATGTCTTGTTCTCCCGTCAGATGCTTGTGAACTCACACTGGACCCGAACACAGCCCACAGACATCTCTTTCTGTCTGAGGACAACAGAGAGGTGACACAGCTTGGATGCAATCAAGGGTATCCTGGTCACCCAGAAAGATTTGACTACCGTAGACAGGTGTTGTGTAGAGAGGGTCTGATTGGCCGCTGTTACTGGGAGGTAGAGTGGGGAGAAAGGGTGGATATAGGAGTGACATACAGAGGAATCACAAGGAGAGGAAGGGGGGATGACAGCTTGCTTGGAGAGAACAACATGTCTTGGTGTCTTCATTGTGATGATAATAATGATGATGAAATTTACTCTGCCCACTTCAATGGTAGTGAAACAAAGATACCTTTTGCCTGTTGCTATAACAGAGTAGGAGTGTATCTGGACCAGCCTGCTGGCATTCTGTCCTTCTACGAAGTGTCCCCAGATGTAGGCGGGACCTCAGACACACTGACACACATCCACACCTTCCAGCCTACATTCACTCAGGACCTCTACGCTGGGTTTATGTTATATGATTCTGGTTCCACAGTGTCTCTGTGTCAGCTGTAGTCTCCTTCCCTCCCTTCCTTCCTTGCTGCATGGTGGGATTGTGGTCTCTATAGACTGAGTGGCTTTCAAATGGTTGCATCCTTTGTGTTTTTTTCCTTGTCAGTGTGTAAATACAGCGGGTCGAGGAAGGGTTTTGTGATCTCTGCAGCCAGCCAGCAATTGCTAGGCAGAATTTCTGTTTGGACACAATGACATAGTTGACCAAACTCAGAGGTAGTGGGCCTTGGTAGAGAACAGTCTGTCAAAAACATGGAAGTGAAAATCAAAGAATATTAAAAAAAAAACAATTGTTTAAGTCAGTAAAAAGCCCAATGGGGGTTAAAGAAAAGGGGTCTTCTCTGACCAAGAGATCTACAGGTTGAAGAAAATCAGAGAACTGAATGATGATGATGGTGAATAGATAATCTGCATCCTAGTGAATTTTTGTGGACGTGAATAACAAAACAAGAAGCAGGCAGAAAATCTGTTTGAATCTAAAACATGTGTATCTAAAACAGATATATCCACAAAAATCAATTGACATACAGTAGCTTTATATTTCTGTGGGGCGATAACTCTGCAACATTTTGACTTGAAGCAGGGCTGATCTCTCAGCCCTGCTTTTATTTTTTTTAAAAAATGTCTGTCTCATGACTTACACGCTTATAAACACTCATTACTCGCACATAAATCAAACACTCTAGTCATAACTCACCAGTGAATTTTGAAGTTTTTTTTTACTATTATATTGATGGGTAGGTACTTAATGATAACCCGGCTTTCCGTGTCCCTCTGAGAGCTGAGCTCCAGAAGGCGGGGGTGTATGTTGATTAAGATGAGGGTCTGGTCTTCTTCTATGATGTGGAAGCCTGGGTTCGTATATACCCTGCTACTTTCTGCACCTGTCAATCAAACAGACTAGGACTCTTGTTTGATTAACCCATACTTAATAAAATATTAGCCATTATACATTATTAGATTCTACTATATTCTTCAATGTGTGTTTTCCCATTGTTTTTCTTTTTGGTTTATTGCTATACAATTGCAAATGGTTGCAGTTATATTATGTTTGGAGTAAACAGTTGTTTATCATAATAATCTTTACATTATAGGTAAATATTTCGCAATCATATATACTTTTCTGATTTCAATAAAATTTCAGAAAATTGTATCTGTGTACCTATTTCTACTATTGTACTATTTCGATTTGTTTTGTCACATATTTGAAGAACTTTAACTCAAAAATATTTATTAATATATTTTGCCTACGCACTGTCTGGACAGGTGTGTGTGTGTGTGTGTGTGTGTGTGTGTGTGTGTGTGTGTGTGTGTGTGTGTGTGTGTCCGCATACACCTGTGTTTGCGTGTGTCTCTGTGTGTGTCTGTCTAGACTGTGTTTGCGTGTGTGTCTGTGTAGCAGGGAGAGAGCTCTAAGGGGGAGATAGGGTGATAATGTGTGTTCTTTAAAGGGCCATATTATGAAAACACTTTTCCTGGGATTTGGGGGGTTGTTTTTGGTCCCTGGTTCTCCCACACGCATATAAACTTTTAAAAAAGTCTACATGATTTTTGGAGTGGGATGTGCATTTCTGAGAGTGCCCCGCCTACAGCTCCCAAACGAGCTAGTCAGTTTCGGTACATTTGAATATCACCTCCCACTTCCCCACTCCCCTCCAATCAGACCATACCTAAGATTTTGTGGACCAGCGGAAGAGCAGCTCCGGCGGGGGGAGCTCAGCGGCAGTCCGGCAGCCCAGTCCCCGGAGTACAATACCTTTCTCCTCCATGTCGCGGTTCGTGGACTTCACAGAGTCAAGGCCAAAGGTCCTTTCCCCCCAATTCTTCTAGGTTGAATTTTTAACATTGAAAAATAAAGCTGAAAATGATTTATTGACAATTTTAAGAGTTAAATTCAGAGGCAAAAAATCCAGATAGGCTACGTTATTTCAATGCATCAATATTCAGTGCTTAGAATTCAATGACTTAATTATTTGCAAAATCCGATGGCACAGATTTAATACTTCCATAACACCGGCTCTCTTTTACCTCCAAAAATAAGAGAACAAACATCAATGCATTTGAAGAGGCCAGCATAATGCTTGAATGCAGTGTGCAGCCATGTGCCGTGGGGGAGGAGCCAGGGGTTAGGGGAAGAGAGGAGAGGACGTCATGTTGAGGAAACGAATCCTAAGGTTTATAGAAACCAAAGCCACCGACTTGGAAGCAGCTCTCTCTTTCAGGCGAAAAGTAAACGTATTTTGGAATTGAAATAGTCTGCAAGAGAGAAGCCATAGTAAGGTGAGTAAACAGCAACTTTAAAGTTAAATCCACTTTTGCCGTTATGGAATTAAAAAAGAATACCGTAATAATGGTTTTGCTCGTTACATAAACCTTGTCGTCTGTGTCTAGGATGGCCTCTGCTAAGACTTCCTGGTCCGAAGAGAACTTTTCATGTTCCATCTGTCTGGATGTGTTCAGCAGCCCAGTTACGACACCCTGTGGACACAACTTCTGCAGAACCTGTATTACTATGTTCTGGGATGAACAAGTCAAGTACAAATGTCCCGTTTGCAACGAGCTTTTCAACACAAGACCTTATTTACGAGTCAATATCCTCTTTTCAGAGATGATTGATCGGTTTGGAACATCCGTACGAGTAAAAGAGCAGCCTTGTGTTGAACCAGCAGAAGTTCTCTGTGACGTCTGTACTGGGACCCAGCTGAAGGCTGTGAAGTCCTGCCTAGAGTGCTTTTCCTCTTACTGCCAAACCCACCTGGAGCCACATCATAGAGTCGCAGGCCTGAAGAGACATCAGCTAGTCGAGCCAATAGACCGTCTGGAAGATAGGATGTGTAATAAACACAATCAACTGCTGGAGCTCTTTTGCAAGACTGAACAGGTGTGTGTGTGTCAGTTCTGCACAGAGGGTGACCACAGGTCCCATCCTGTTGTACCTCTGAAGGAGGAATATGAAGTGAAGAGGGCAGAGTTGGGGAAGATTGTGTCTGAAGTTCAGCAGATGATCCAGGAGAGAAAAATAAAGATTAAGGAGATCAGAGACACAGTAGAAATGAGCAAGAAAGATGCTGATAGAGAGATAGCCGATGGTGTGCAGATCCTCACTGCTCTGATGCGCCAAATTGAAAAGTGCCGGGATGATCTCAACCAAATGGTTAAAGAGAGACTGAAATCCACAGAGAAACAAGCTGAAGACCTCATCAAAGAGCTGGAGCAGGAAATAGAAGATCTGACCAATAGAAGCTCAGAGGTGAAGCCACTCTCACACACTATAGACCACCTCCACTTCCTCCAGGCATTCAGATCCCTGAAGGATCCTCCACCCACCAGGGACTGGTCGACAGTGGAGGTCTGTCCTCCGTCATACGTAGGGACCTTGAGGAGATCCCTGGATCAGCTGGAGGAGACACTGAACATGGAGATGAAGAAGCTGCGTGATGCTGAACTGAAGAGGGTCCAGCAGTATGAAGTAGATGTGACTCTGGATCCTGATACAGCTCATCCACAGCTCATCCTGTCTGAGGATGGGAAACAAGTACAATATGTAGGTGTAGGGAAGAAACTCCCAGACAACCCTGAGAGATTTACATACCATATATTTGTTCTTACAAAGCAGAGCTTCTCATCAGGGAGATTTTACTTTGAAGTCCAAGTTAAAGACAAGACTGAATGGTGTTTAGGAGTAGCCAGAGAGTCCGTCGACAGAAAAGGTCGGATCAAATTCAACTTTAAGACGGGTTACTGGACCCTTTACTTCAAAAAGGATACGTTGTTCTTCGGTGATGACCCTGATGTCCGTCCGAGAGCTGAGCTCCAGAAGGTGGGGGTGTTTGTTGATTATGATGAGGGTCTGGTCTCCTTCTATGATGTGGAAGCCAGGGTTCATATTTACTCTGCTACTGGCTGCACCTTTACTGAGCCTCTGTATCCATTCCTCTGTCCATGTGATCATGAATTTGATAGAAACTCTGGCCCCCTGATCATCTCACCTATCGATCAAACGGATTAAGGCCTTTGTTTGATAATAAAATAATTAAACAACCAAAACAGCTAAAGTTGTTTCCTGAATTAGAATCTCTACCATGGGAGATAAAAGAGAATTGCATTCATATCGTACTATTCACTTTCATTTAACAAGAGGAAAAATAATTAAGCTGTGTACTATAAAATATATATCCCATTATAACTGGTTACACTATAACGTTCAATATCTTCTTTTCTGAAGGATTTTCATGTTCGTTTTTTTTACTTAATGGTGTAAAAGTAGGTTAGCTGAAAATGTAAAATGTTCATTTTGATCAAATTATCAATCGTTTTTTAAACCAAATAGTTGTATTTGTTCAATCTCTTGAATAATTTATAATAACACAATTCAATGTTTGTACACTTTTCAAATTTAAATAAAAAAATACCAAAAGTAGAATAGGCACAATTCCTGTGGAAGAGTTACATTCTCTGTACAATATGCGTTCAGTAGAATAGGTAGATTCTCAGTATGTATTCAGTGGAATAGGTACAATCTCAGTACAATGTGTATTCAGTAGATTAGGTCCATTATCAGTGGCCTTAAAACCCCTTTTACAATTGATGGGATTCAAGGAAGAATTGAAATCCCAGAATAATTGCACATTTTTGTAGCTGGTGAGCCAGTCATTGACTTTTAATCTTTACCATGCCAACAACTCAACCTGTATATCACACTTACACAAAGCTCCAAGTGACTACATGTGTGTGAGCAACACAGTCTCACTCCGAGAACGTCAAATACCGACTGTTGTCAAGGGCACCATAGCGTCGGTGGCTGACGGGAAAGGTACCCTTCGGCGTCGTCTGCAGACGGAGAGGGGGTTCAATTCACTACAATGTTATGCCATCCCCGGCGATGTTTGACGTTCAGAGCGGGTGCTCCAGCAGCCCATTTCCTATTGGATAGCCTAATTTTTAGGATATTTCTCTGTGAAGATGTTGTTGTCATGGTTATGTGACTCCCGCCGCGCCTCTCTGGCGCGCGATCAGCTGTGATAGTTGCAGTTGATCAGCTGGCTAATCATTTTCACTCACACGCAAAAATATGAGTCAAGCCAAAAGTAGAAAGGCAAGTTGTTGTTTTTTTTTTTTTAAACGCCGCAAACTTTGCAATTTGCAAATATAAATATCAAAATGGCTCCAACACCCATTGTATCACTGAATGTATCCTTGGTAACTTCGCTGCCTGTTCTTTCCCATGATCATGCTCTAATAGTAAATCAAATATTTTTGCTGGCCGACGTGTCCTAAAAAGAAGTTTCTCTTCATAACTTTTATTTGTTCATTATTTTGTATAATGTTTGAAAACACAATACATTGTTTGTACACTTTTCAGATTTCATTATAGGAAAATCTCAGCCCTACCCAACGCTGTTGCGCGTTCACGCACCGTGGAGCCATGCCCGAAACCTATTTAAAGGTAGGGTAAGGGGTAAGGGGAAGGGCTAATATCCCCTGAAATTTTAGATTTTCGATGGGCACACTCAAAGAAACTGAGAACGCTCCAGTTGTGACTTGCTCCCGTAATACCTTGCGAGAAAATGGAAAACAAGAAAAATCCTAGGCAAGATGGGGCAGGGACGTCACTATGATTTAGAGGCTGGGGTGGCTTAGCCCCTAGCAGTGTACGAAGAACGCGGGCGCCGAATTTTTTATCACATCTTTAAAGTGGTTCTTTAATTCATCATTTATTACAGTAGAGAGTACAGCAGAGCATCTATCAGGGCCTGTTTTCTGGCCACTCTCTTTTCTTTACTTGCCTTAAAACCTCCTGCTCCCCTCTCCTGAGTCCTCAGGATGTCCTCCTTTTTAAAAATATAAATAAGCTAAACAAATGTTAGAGTTTGTATGATTTAAGTCTACATATTGGGGTGAGTTCAAAGAAAATAGGTTAGAAAATGTATCCATTAATGCACTCTCAGAAACTATTTTAATCCAAATTAAAGACAACTTCTAATTCTAGTATTTATTTCAACTCACATTCTGGCTTATTATGTTAGGTGCAGGCATCTTAAGATTTCCTTGACAAAAAAAATGAACTTGGATACGGATGACAGGGTTGCGGAGAAGAGCAAGCTCCTTTGTGCTTGACGGTAAGACATGTTTTTATTATGGAGTGGCTGGCTCTGACGATCTATTGATTTTTTTATGCATTGCGGTTGTGCATTGATATGTCAATGTTTTTGGTTTAGTTGTTTTAACGTATTTAAGTTTTAAGTTCACCATCACTGGGGCTATCAAAGGTGCGGGTTTTTTCCGTGCGTGAAAAGTTGCATCTACGCGCGTGCACCGTAGGCAGCTGGTGGGTACAAATGCCACGGCCGTTTTTTATCCCAGTCCGTCACTGGATACGAAAGACGTGAATCAGAGGCAAAAAGTTCACTTTCCTTGACAGCGGTGATTGTATGCACACAAAGCAGTGGTGTCATTAGGCCTATTTTAGGGGGGCTTCAGCCCCCCTAAAATATTCTTAAGCCCCCCTAAATAATTTTATGTTCATTTATAAATATTTTTTTTTTTTAATTTTATTTTTTTTTTTTTTACAAAAAAGTGCCGACAAATTCAATATAATGTGGCGAGAATTTTAGTTTAGATAAATAATCATATAACCAGTTATTATTAACTTAAATGTGATCATAAATCTTAGTTTCCCTTATGGAAGCGGTAGAGAGTCAGTCAGTGCGTCGTTATCGAGTCCATTCCACTTGTTCATATAGAGCACGCCCACATCACTGAAATCCAGTCCACGTTTTCCCTGCAACCTAGGTTGCACTCGGTACCTGGGTACCTGCAGTGTGTGTACCGGGAGCGGAGCACACAGAACCGACTAGAGCAGCATTAGGAGAAGAACATGAACAAGAATGGACATACGAAATTTTTCAAGAGAGTAAGTATCACTGCTGATAGTAACAATAAGTTAGCTGCAGCCCCCCAGCTAACAGCAAGTCCCACGTAATTGCCAAATGCTCCCTGTTTGACAAATAAAAACCTGGCTTACACACTCAGAGTGTGTAAGCCAGGTTTTTATTTGTCAGACAGCCAAATTAGCCAAATTAGCCTGGCCCAAATATTTTCAAGAGTACCTTAATATAACTGTAATTTATTTTATTAAGTTATATTTTTTCAGGGCTTAAAATTACAACCATTTTAGTCACATATGTGCCCAAAATATATTCTGTGTGACTTCAAAATATTTGGGAGTAAACAATTATTGTGTTGTGAGTGAAAGTCATGGCACTACCCTCTTTGTTGATCAGTTATTAATTCAAATCATTGTGTTAAATGTATCTTGAAGGGTCAGGCAGAAGGAGATGCGGAGGGAGAAAAAGATCAACAGGCAAGGTCAGAGATGAGATCATTTGATGCCCAGTCCATTGCAAATGAGCTGCAGCAGCAGATTCAAAACAACGGTCTTGCAGAGCTTAAGTGTGTAGCACAAACATATGATGGCGCAGCTGTCATGAGTGGGACCACTGGAGGTGTACAAGCACACTTTAGAAGGCTCCATCCTGAAGCTATCTATGTGCATTGTTATGCTCATGAACTCAACCTGGTGTTATGCCATACTTGCAAGGCCATCCCAGAGGCTGTGGAGCTTTTCAGCTTGTTGGAGTGTGTTGACTCTTTCTTCGGCACCTCCCTAGTGAATCATCACAAGTTCATGGAGGCTCAGACAAGGCTTGGATTGACAACAGTTGAACTTGTGCAACTTTCAAACACTCGCTGGGCATGTCAGCTGCGGTCAATCAGTGCAGTTCTTGACACATTGTCTGCCATTTTGGAGTGCCTTTCTGCTATTAGATCCCCTATAGCTGTTGGTCTCAGAGCAAAGCTCTATAAGTTCTCAGCAGTTTATTCACTACTGATGTTTCAGTCACTTCTGTCTGTAACCGAAGGACTCCACAAGCTCCTTCAGAAAGAGACTTTAGACCTGGCAGAAGCTTTCATCTGCAAACAAGCAGTGTGTGACACACTTAAGGGCAAACGCACAGATGCATTTGCCACAGAGCTTTATGAGAGAACCAAAGCCCTTTGCCACACCCAGAGTATCCCTGAACAAGGTGCCAGGACAAGGCATAAACAGAGGAAAATGGATGATTTTGTGCTGGAGACAACTGCAGGTGCACGCACTGAATTGAACAACTCAGACACATTGAGAAGAGAGTTACTTTTCCCTTGTGTGGATAGGATGGTTGGTGAGCTTGAGCAAAGATTTTGCAGTGTAGATGCAGGGCTACTAAGAGGCATACAGGCATGCAGTCCTAAGTCTGAGAACTTCTTGAGTGAATCGCACTTGAATGAACTTGCAAAACCCTACAGCATTGACCTCCAAACAGAGGAGGTTCTGGTGGCCAGAAACTTTCTTGCCCGGAAAACAGAGGCTGGATGTTCACCCAAAGATATGTTGACTGTGCACAACCTCCTTGTTTCAGACATGTTTCCCTCTCTGAAGTCAACCATCCAAGTTGCCCTAACAGTGCCTGTAAGCAGCTGCTCGTGTGAAAGGTCCTTTAGTGCACTGCGTCGGCTGCACTCCTGGCTACGTCAAACAATGGGTCAGAAAAGACTTCACAGTCTTGCAGTCATGTCAATTGAAAAAGAGGAGCTTCAGCACCTAAATCACAATAGAGTGATAGACGCCTTTGCCACCCTTAAAAACAGACGACATTCTTTGATGCTTCCACCCACCAAGTAACTGCCAATTGTAGCCATGTTATTTTAAAATGATGTACTTTCTGAGAACACAGTGCTCTTTTTTTTTGCATACAGTTTTGGCTAATACATGTGGGCTCTTAATGAATAAGAAGCATTGGTTAAATACGGCACTGTAACTATGTGGATTTTTTTCTTTTTGTTGTTGTTGTTAATGCTGTAAACATACAGTACTTCCTGTGTTTGTTGTTGTACTGTGTTAAAAATGTAATGGTGGCCTAAAACATTTGCACAGTAAAGTATCTCTGTTAAATCTGTCCAAAACGTGCAATTTCTCAGTATTTGTTAGCTGTTTGTGAAATTAAACGTTCGCTCACATTCTGTGCATCTCCTGGGGGCTAAGCCCCCCCTGTCCTTAAAACCTAGTGACGCCCCTGACACAAAGCCGTGATCACCAGCGTTATACATTATCCCTTACATATTTGCTTGAGGATCTATATTTTTTATCTTTTTTTAGAGACCCCCACAGAAATGGAATCATAGCTCGAACCCTGCTGTCTGCTCTCATAGCTCTGCTGCTCGTGTGTGCACTGTGCGCGTGTCCGAGTTCCAACAGCAACGTGGCGCCAATAAACAGCTCTTTGCTCTTTGCTCTCTTTGTTGAAAATCGAATCGGTGATGGATAAAGTATTCGAGGAAGCCCCGGATACCCGGGTCGATGAGTAGCAAATCACCGCTATATCCCCACAACAATGTCTCTCGGAGTCGTTTTACTCCGGCTCTCTTTTAACTCCAGAAAAAGAGGCGAGGAACATAAACGCAATAGACGTTACCTACACCGAGCATGTGCCCAAAGTCAGAGTGAGAAAGTCGAAACGTCAGTACTGCGTGTCCGCGGGGCGGAGCCAGGGCTTACGGCTGAGCCAAACGTTAGAGGAGAGGAAATGACGTCCGGTTGAGGAAGCGAAACCTAAAGTTCATAGAAACCTTTAATAGGTCCAAAGCCGCCCGACGTGGAAGCAGTTCTCTCGTTCCGGAGAAAAATAACACGCATTTTGGAGCAAATAGTCTGACTGACAGAAACCACAACAAGGTGAGTAAAAAAGCTCAACTTTGGGAGAAGATAAAACCTATATTTCCGTTATGGTCATGGGATTAGAAAAATAATGTTATTGCTCAATACATAAACCTTGTTGTCTGTGTCTAGGAATGGCCTCCGCTAAAACTTACTGGTCTGAAGAGACATTTTCATGTTCCATCTGTCTGGATGTGTTCAACTGTCCAGTTACCACACCATGTGGACACAACTTCTGCAGAACCTGTATTACTATGTTCTGGGATGAACAAGTCAAGTTCAAATGTCCTGTTTGCAACGAGCATTTCCACACTAGACCTGATCTACGTGTCAATATCCTATTATCAGAGCTGGCCTCTCAGTTTAGGACAAATGTAAAATTAAAAGAGCAGCCTTGTGTTGAACCAGCAGAAGTTCCCTGTGACGTCTGTGCTGGGACCCAGCTGAAAGCTGTGAAGTCCTGCCTAGTGTGTTTTGTCTCTTTCTGCCAAACCCACCTGGAGCCACATCAGAGAGTCGCAGTCCTGAAGAGACATCAGCTGGTCGAGCCTATGGACCGTCTGGAAGACAGGATGTGTAAGAAACACAACAGACTTCTGGAGCTCTTCTGCAAGACTGAACAGGTGTGTGTGTGTCAGTCCTGCACAGAGGGTGACCACAGGTCCCATCCTGTTGTACCTCTGAAGGAGGAATATGAAGTGAAGACGGCCCAGCTGGGGAAGATAGAGGCTGAAGTTGCGCAGATGATCCAGGAGAGATTAGTAAAGATTAAGGCGATCAGAGACAAAGTAGAACGAAGCAAAGCAGACGCAGACAGAGAGATTGCCAATGGTGTGCAGATCTTCACTGCTTTGATGTGCTTCATTGAAAAGTACCAGGATGATCTCAACCAAATGCTCAAAGAGAGACTAAAATCCACAGAGAAACAAGCTGAAGACCTCATCAAAGAGCTGGAGCAGGAAATAGAAGAACTGACCAATAGAAGCTCAGAGGTGAAGCCACTTTCACACACTAAAGACCCCCTCCACTTCCTCCAGGCCTTCAGATCCCTGAAGGATCCTCCACACACCAGGGACTGGACAACAGTGGAGGTCCGCCCTCCATCATATGTAGGGACCATGAGGAGATCCCTGGATCAGCTGGAGGAGACACTGAACATGGTGATGAAGAAGCTGCATGATGCTGAACTGAAGAGGGTCCAGCAGTATGAAGTAGATGTGACTCTGGATCCTGATACAGCTAAAACCACGCTCATCCTGTCTGAGGATGGGAAACAAGTACATGATGGAGGTGTAGCGAAGAAACTCCTAGGCAACCCTAAGAGATTTACACTCCATGTATTTGTTCTTACAAAGCAGAGCTTCTCCTCAGGGAGTTTTTACTTTGAGGTCCAAGTTAAGGAACATGCTGCATGGCGTTTAGGAGTGGCCAGCGAGTCCATTAACAGAAAAGGTCAGATAATAGTGACCCCTAAGATGGGCTACTGGACTCTTTACTTCAACAAGGATGGGTTGGTATTTCAGGATAACCCTGCTGTCCATCTCCCTCTGAGGGCCGAGCTCCAGAAGGTGGGAGTGTTTGTTGATTATTATGAAGGTCTGGTCTCCTTCTATGATGTGGAAGCCAGGGTTCACATCTACTCTGCTACTGGCTGCACCTTTAGTGAGCCTCTCTATCCATTCCTCGCTCCATGTTTCAATAATGGTCAAGGTATAAACTCTCCCCCCATGATCATCTCACCTGTCAATCAAAAAGACTAAGGCCTTTGTTTGATAATGAAATAATCAAACAACCAAACCTAAGGTTGTTTCCTGAATGAGAATCTCTACTATGTGAGATCTGAGAGAACTACATTAATGTTGTACTGCTGGAGAAATTCATTAGGAAAAGAACCCTTACTATTATAAATTATAACCCATTGTAAATTATTTGATTCCACTATATTCAACGTGTGTTTTCTCCGGTTTTTTTTCTTTTTGGTTTAGTAAATGGTTGCAGTTATTTAATGTTTTGAGGTTACAGTTGTTTATCATAATCTTTACATTAGCCATAAATGACAACCAATTTATATTTGTACATTTTTCTGATTTAAATAAAATGTACAAAAAATTGAATCTTTCCTTTCATAGTGGAATAGATGTTTTCAGGGGAAATGGTACATTACGTTTGTTCACATTAAATAGGTACTATTTTGATTTGTTTTGTCAAATGTTTTTCTTCTTTGAAAAAAGAAGATCGCCCCGAGGGCTTTGTGTGAAGAACCACTGTACTCCAACATCTGGCCCAATATAGGACTAGTAGATAGAGAGTAGTAAGTGAGAGTGGAAAGTGAACCCTGACTATTATAAATTATTTATAACCCATTCTAAATTATTAGATAACATTATATTCTTCATTGTCTTTTTTTCCACTTTTTTAAAGGTTTACAATTTTTAATGGTTGCAGTTACGTATAGCTTGTTTTGAGGATTAATGTGTATTTCATAATCATCTAAACATTACTATATCGGAATCATGAATGATTATCATGTAAACACATTTTTGATTTCAATAAAAATGGGAAAAAGGTGAGTCAATGACTTTTAATCTCCACCATACAGCAACCTAACATGTGTTCTACACTAACCCAAAGGTCAGAGTGACTACATGTAAAGGCTCTCCCCATGTGTGTGAGTACCGTGACTTTGTCTTGTCAGCTCTTCTCTCCTCTCCATCCCTCATCTTAGTTTCTCTTCTCTCTCTCCTCTTCCTCCTCTTCTATGTCTGCACTCCTTTCTAGCTCATCCAGGATTGGCTTAAGTATTGTCTTGCATATACATTACATGTGTGTAAATAATACCCGTTTGACATTTCTTTGGTATAGTCTACTACCTGTGCCCTGGCGCATACAAGCAGCAGTCCAATAATCAGTGTTATGAGCGACACCCAGTGGCGGGAGCGGGTATCACCACAGGGCGGAACGTTCTTTGCGTCCCCTAATGCCTAATCCTACTATTTTGTGGTACATCAAATTTGACTATTTATTCAATAGTGTGGGAGTAATATTGTTTTCTTTTGTATTTTATCGCATGATTAAGGAAAAACTACACCCTCCTGCCACTAATTAATGAATGGCGTTCTTAATTACCTCATATGGGCTCAGGGCCGACGGACTGGGGGGCAGCCCTTGGGAAATTTCGCTTTTTTAAAATTTAAATATTTTTTGATTGTTGTTCAAATAGTTTAATAACATAACTTAATGTCATATCGATCTAAATGCTTATTAGACTATAGTTTAATAAATTGGTATATTATTGTTAAAAGTAAAGACTGCTGTAACTACTCTGATCACCCCTTTCAAAAAGCGTAAAATGTTTCAGTCCGCACAGCTGATTTCACAGCGAATCGCACCTTGCTTACGTGAGACTTTTTTATCTGGATGGAGATGCGGAAATATGTCACAGCCACAGTTAAATAAATTGAAGTCAGAAAGGTGAAGAAAGACAGGGAGGGAAGACAAAATGAAGGAAGTCAGGTTCTGACTAACTCATTTTCGTCTAAACACACAAGATGAAACCCCATTCTTAACTACCTCCGTTATCGTGGCTAAAACAAACAGACAACCCAAAGCAAGAGCAGGAGGAATTTGTGTACATAGGGCCCAGAATTTGGTGCTACGCCCCTGCTCTCACACACTAAAGACCACCTCCACTTCCTCCAGGCCTTCAGATCCCTGAAGGATCCTCCACCCACCAGGGACTGGACGACGGTGGAGGTCCGTCCTGCGTCATACGTAGGGACCTTGAGGAGATCCCTGGATCAGCTGGAGGAGACAATGAACATGGAGATGAAGAAGCTGCATGATGCTGAACTGAAGAGGGTCCAGCAGTATGAAGTAGATGTGACGCTGGATCCTGATACAGCTCATCCTGTCTGAGGATGGGAAACAAGTACATCATGGAGGTGTAAGGAAGAAACTCACAGACAACCCTAAGAGATTTAAATGGCATATATATATTCTCACGAGGCAAAGCTTCTCCCCAGGGAGATTTTACTTTGAGGTCCATGTTAAAGACAAGACTGCATGGTGTTTAGGAGTGGCCAGAGAGCCCATCAACAGAAAAGGTGCAACCACATGGACCCCTGAGACAGGTTACTGGTTTCTTTACTTCAACAAGGATGGGTTTGTATTTACTAATATCCCTGCTGTCCATCTCCCTCTGAGAGCTGAGCTCCAGAAGGTGGGGGTGTTTTGGCTATGACGAGGGTCTGGTCTCCTTCTGTGATGTGGAAACCAGGGTTCATATCTACTCTGCTACTGGCTGCACCTTTACTGAGCCTCTGTATCCATTCCTCTGTCCATGTGATCAGGAATTTTGGAGAAACTCTGGCCCCCTGATCATCTCACCTGTCAATCAAACAGGCTAAGGTATCGTGTTATAATAAAATAATCAAACAACCAAAACAACTAAAGTTGTTTCCTGAATTAGAATCTCTACCATGGGAGATCTGAGAGAACTGCATATCGTACTATTCACTATAGTCATTTAATAAGAGGAAAAGTAATAAGGCAACCAACACTACTAAAAAGATTATAACTTATATTATTATCCATTATAACTGGTTACACAATAACGTCCAATATCTTTGTTCTGAATGATCTTCATGTTTATTTTTTTATGTTTAATGGTGTAAAATTAGCTTAGCTCAAAATGTGAAATGTTAATTTTGCTAACATTATCAATCATTTCTTAAACCAAATAGTTATATTTGTTTATTCTTTTGAATCATTTTTGAAAACACTATATCAATGTTTGTACACTTTTCAGATTAAAATAAAAAAATACAAAAAAGTAGAATTCGGACATTTTCTGTGTAAGAGGTAGATTCTATGTAAGAGGTATGTATTCAGTGGAATAGGCACAATCTCAGTACAATATGTATTCAGTAGATTAGGTCCATTATCAGTGGGATAAAACAAAAGCAACAGTTGTTTTTTGCCTTAAAACCCTTTTACAATTGATGGGATTCAAGGAAGGATTGAAATCACAGAATAATTTCACCTTTTTGTAGCTGGTGAGCCAGTCAATGACTTTTAATCAGTACCATGCCAACAACCCAACCTGTGTAACACACTTACACAAAGCTCCCAGTGACTACGTGTGTGAGCACCGTGACCTTTTCTTCTCAGCTCTCCTCTGAAATTCCTGATTTTGTCCCCATCATCATTCATTAAATATATTCAACGAATTTCCTTCAACAAAAATGTTGAAGGAATGTCTTCATTCTTTCAGTGGTTTCAATGTGATCATATTTTAGGTCAGCGAAATTAGATGTGTAAGTGTAATCGCTGGGCTGATGTGTAATGCCTACTTCTACCGTCAGGGGCAGCACTAGTCCTTCAGACGGCGGACATTCACTCCATTTAGGGCGCACTCACACTAGGCCACCCATCTATACCGTGCCCAAGACCGTTTGACACCTAGTGCGCCCCTAAAGTCTAGATCGTTTGGCTAGAGTGAGCACGCCAACCGTAAGTACAGTTCAATTCCGTGGCCTGAGCACACTTCGAATAACTTCACGTCTGAGTGTAGGCTACAAACGCGATTAACTATTGACAAGTGCAAAAACGCCAACATATTCTTTATTTTGCTGACCACTTGTTTTTTATCCCGACAAAAGCCTCATAAGCACAGTTCCTCTGCGTCTCTCGCGTAGATCACAACAACACCGAGCGCCACAAATTGATTCCACTTCTTTTTTCTTTTTTTTTGTTGCGATTTTTAAATATAAATATTATTACGTTCATCACTTATTCTCCCTGACATTCTCGTTCACACAGGCATACGCACACAAACACGCACGCACAGAGACAAGCGCGCATTCATGCCAGTGGTGCGCGGGTACACTTATAAACAGCTGATTCACCCGCTCCTCCTCTCAACGCGCCTATCAAAGGAAAACCCGAAGCAGCGGGATATTTGTCAGAGAACACGGTCGGCGACCGTTTTACCAAAGTTTAGTATGATGTACTGTGCTGAATAACACCTGCCCGAAATTATTTTTAACTCAGAAAAGATAATGTTAGCCCTTATGAACTCAACGTTATTGATATTGAACATCCCGTAACCAAGTCAGCATAGATAACGTTGGTAACGCAGCAAACGATGCGATTAATGTGAAATGCGGTTATAGTTGAGATAGGCTACAGTGGGTGTACGGACTGGGTACCCCCAGTGTGTTCTTCCGGCGATATGAATTCGCTCTGCAGCAGGGTCTGGAGAGCAATACATTTCTTTCTGTTTACCGATCCGCTTTTACTGGAACCAATCACCAAGCTGTTTTTTCCCCCTGGAGCGCTATTGGCTGGTTTAACCCAATGACGACAGGGAAGCGATTGTTGCATCGAAGCGATCGCTGGTCTGATTGGTTGAAGGACTATTAGTATTTTTATTATAATATTTATATTGTCACATTATACTATTGATTTTCCTTTACACAAAAGTTAAATACAGGATTCCTCGTCTACCCCCACCACCCCCCGGCACCACACATTGCTTCCTGTCTGTGGGAAACACTGCGACTGCATGACCTTCTCTCACATGATCAGCAGCTCCCGGATTTCACTTTCTCTCCAGTTAGAACTGCTCATGATCATATCGCTGCGTTGATCACGAATCGCAGAGCCACTGCATTTAAAACAGAATGAAACCCCATAAACCGCGAATGTGTGCATGGTCCGGGAGGATTAATTGGGGTTATAGCTCAAGCAGGCAATTTACCACGGGGAGTGGTAAAAGGAAATGGCGTGCATAAAACAGCATATTTGGCAGTGTAAGAACGCTCAGTGAGAGGTCTGTATCTGAGTAGAACAGCTCCAAATAAGCAACAAAGTCAGTAAAGTATCAATTGTGTTCTCTTCGCTGTTCTCCATTGTTGTTCTACTAAGCACGGGACGCTTGGTGATGACGTGATGACGTATGTACAAGAGGCAACTGTACTCATGTGTTGTTTTCCAATATCCATACTGCCATGAGTACACTTAAACGTACACTATCCGCACTCACTAAGTGCGCTGATTTTCAGGTGTCAGTGTTGTTCCAAATCGAATACTCCGTGGTGCACTAACCGGAAATTACGATCGCGACTGCCGCCGCGGCTTCTCCCCCGCAATAAACATCCCGCTTGAACGGTGAACTCTTTACGCCTAGCAGTTATAAAAAGCTATTAAAGCTATAAAAACTACAAAATGACTATTAATGCAGGCTATGTGGAAAATGTGCCGACGTTGGCTCAGTCTGGCCATGTGACATGTGACACCTGTACTGGGACCCAGCTGAAGGCTGTGAAGTCGTGCCTAGTGTGTTTCACCTCTTACTGCCAAACCACCTGGAGCCACATCAGAGTCGCACACCTGAAGAAACATTGGCTGGTCGAGCCTATGGACTGTCTAGAAGACAGGATGTGTAAGAAACACAATCAATTACTTGATCTCTTCTGCAAGACTGACCAGGTGTGTGTGTGTGTCAGTTCTGCACAGAGGGTGACCACAGGTCCCATCCTGTTGTACCTCTGAAGGAGGAATATGAAGCGAAGACGGCCAAGCTGGGGAAGATAGGGGCTGAAAACGTAAGATTAAGGAGATAAAAGACACAGTAGAATTGAGCAAGAAAGACGCAAACAGAGAGATAGCCGATGGTGTGCAGGTCCTCACTGCTTTGATGCGTCAACTTAAAAAGTGCAGCGATGATTTTAGCCAAACAGTTAAAGAGAAACTGAAAACCACAGAGAAACAAGCTGAAGAGCTCATCAAAGAGCTGGAGCAGGAAATAGAAGATCTGACCTATAGAAGCTTAGAGGTGAAGCAGCTCTCACACACTAAAGACCACCTCCACTTCCTCCAGGCCTTCAGATCCCTGAAGAATCCTCCACACACCAGGGACTGGACGACGGTGGAGGTCCGTCCTGCGTCATACGTAGGGACCTTGAGGAGATCCCTGGATCACCTGGAGGAGACACTGAACATGGAGATGAAGAAGCTGCATGATGCTGAACTGAAGAGTGTTCAGCAGTATGAATTAGATGTGACTCTGGATCCTGATACAGCTCATCCCCACCTCATTCTGTCTGAGGATGGGAAACAAGTACATGATGGAGGTGAAGAGAAGGAACTCCCGGACAACCCTAAGAGATTTACACAGCATGCATGTGTTCTCACGAGGCAGAGCTTCTACTTTGAGGTCCAGGTTAAAGACAATACTGACTGGTGTTTAGGAGTGGCCAGAGAGTCCACTGACAGAATAGATGAGACCTTATGGGCCCCTGAAAATGGTTTCTGGAGTATTTACTTTGACATTAATGGGTTGGTGTTTAATGGTGACCCTGATATCCGTCTCCCTCTGAGAGCTGAGCTCCAGAAGGTGGGGGTGTTTGTTGATTATGATGAGGTCTCCTTCTATGATGTGGAAGCCAGGGTTCATATCTACTCTGCTACCGGCTGCACCTTTGGTGAGCCTCTCTATCCAATCCTCTTTACATATAATGAAGAAGATGGTATAAACTCCGGCCCTCTGGTCCTCTCATCTGTCATTTAAACAGACTACAAATAACCAAAATAACAAATGTTGACCTAGGTGAGATCAGAGAGAACTGCATTCATGTTATAGTGCTGTCATTTATCAATGATAAATTCTTTAGGGAAATAACACTTACGTTATAAAATATAGCCCATTGTAAATTATTAGATTCCACTATTTTCTTCAATGTGTGTTTTAATTTTTTTTCTTTTTTGTTTATTGCTATACATTTCTAAATGGTTGCAGTTCTAACATGTTTGAAGGATATGTTTTTATCATAATCTTTACATTACTATGAGTTAATATTTCTGAATCATCAATGACTATGATTATATTTGTACATTTTTCGGATTTCAATAAAATGTCAAAAATGGAATCCGAACATTCTTGGTGGAAAATATATTTTCAGGGCAAACGGTATAATACGTTTGTACACATTACGTAGGTACTATTTTGATTTTGTAGTCAAATATGTGTCGTCTTAGAAAAATAAGTTCACTGAAACATAACAAAACAAATCCTAATAGCTCAGAGGTCTTTGTGTGAATAACCGCTGTACTCATCTGGCCTGGCCTGGATGACTGTGTCATCTGGCCCAATGTAGGACTAGTAGTTCACAAACACACCCTGAATGGCTTCCTGTCTTCCTCTCTCTCTCTCTCTCCCTTCCTCCCTCCATCTCCCTCCCTCTCCAACTCCCTGACTCACCCTCTCTCTCCCTCTGCCTCCTTCCCGCTCCTCTCTCTCCATCTCTTTCTCTCCTCCCCTCTCTCACTTCCTTTCCCTCTCTCCCTTTTTCTCTCTCCACTCCTCTCTCTCTTTGTCGCTCTCCTCCCCTCTCACTTCCTCTCTCTCTCCCTCTTTTTCTCTCTCCTCCCATCTCTCTCCCTCTTTTTCTCTCTCCTCCCCTCTCTCACTTCCTCTCTCCCATTTCCACTCTCTCCTCCCCTCTCTCTATCCCCCTCTCATCCTCTCCCTCCTACAGCTGAGTGTCATCTATGTGTTTCTATACGAACAGCATTGGGCCTATGTCTTCCATCCACACAGTTAATCAAAGTTCATATGTCTCTCTCTTTCTCTTTTCTCCTGGTCCACCGAATCTTTCTCTCTTTACTCTCCTTGTCTCTCTCTCTGTGGTCTTTCCTTCCTTCTGTCTTTCTGTATCTCTAATTATCTTTCTGTACCCCTCGTCCTCTTATTGACCTCTTAGTTCCTTGTCTCTCATACATTGCACTTGGAAGTCGGCATCTGTCTCACTCTCCTGGGGACAGAATGGACCCAGCCTGGCTTCTCTGGGTAGCCAGGTCTTCCTGTGATGGCCTTGCTCTATGGCCAGGTTATGTCCACTGAGCCTGGACGTTGGCAGAGATCTCCTCAGCTTTCTATCGGTAACAGTGGACAGATATTCTGCCCCTGTGTGTGTGTGTGTCTATCTCTCTTTCTATCTCTCTCTCACTCGCTCTCTCACTGAAGAATTGTGTGTCCCATACTCTCTCTCTTTTGTCCTTCCTTGTCTCTCATTATGTCACACTGGTCTTTCTCTCCCTCTGTCTTTCTGTATCAATCTCCGGTCATCTGTGTGTAGTCTTTTTTTTGTCATGTTTGTTCATCTCTTCCTCACGTCCCACACTCTTCTCTCATTCTCTCCCTACGTCTTTCTGAATCTCTTTCCCTCCATCTTTCTTCATCTCTCTCTCCCCCTCTCTCCCGCTCTCACTACTGTCCCTCTCTCTATGTGTGGAAGCAGGATATCTTTGGTCAGATACAAATCAAGAATGACACAGAAAACATCACCAGTCCAACTTCCCACAAAATTAGCAACATAACAAAATATGTCACACTTTTGCCTGTTAATTTGTATTTCGCAAAAAACAACAACATTAGCAACGTGCATTATGCCAGTAAGTCAGCATCAAAGACAGTGGAGTGAGTGTGGACTTCACGGACGGAGGTGGACACCATATTCTTTCTTTCCGTCTTTGACGCTTTCATTCCATGCAGAGCGCTGCAAAAATAACCCCAGTGGCGAGCTGTACGGCGTACATGTCTGTCCGTCAATATTGTGATGGTGTCGAGACATCGTGGGAGAAGACACTCTCTCTAGTGCAGGGCGAGCAGCACACTGCATTTATCTGTCCTCCGTCTCAAGATTTGTGTTCCCCAAAGACTACGGTTGTCATGTGAGTCCGCAGACCGGCAGAGCGGCCCACGCCACTGGTTAAATGTGCCCTGCTCAATGGTTTAATGATCGCTTCAGGTTGAAAGCATCGTGTAGCGGGGCCAAAGCTTTAGGCGGGGCCCCACACTGAGGTAACTGGACAGAAAGAGACAGATTCAAACTCTAAACCCTGTGTCACTATGTGTTGCTTTTATTAATTTGTTTGTTTGTTTGTTTGGACGTCCCCACGGTGATCACCATGATGACGCCAGGAACTCGCTGCCCAAGGTGGCGTCCGCCACCGCCATGGGCTGGTTCATCAGTGCGTTCCACGCCAGCCTACGTCTTCTCGGCGCTTATCAAGCTCGCCGCCGTCGACCACCCGACCAAGCGGAGCTGGGCCCCGGGGCGGCAGGGAAGCACCGGAGGCCCAGCACCCAAAGGTGCCAATACTTCCATCATCTGTCACCATGGAGACCTGCTATTGAGTCATTTAGCAGACGCTTTTATCGAAAAATAACTTTGTTGATTCAGTTAAAAACAAAAAAATAAGGTTTACACTGACATGTGATTACGTATTCATTCGAGTATCTGTGGATAGCCGTCGTTATTCTAGGGTTTAGGTATTATTTCTTCCTCTCTCTTATCTCCTCCTTCCTCCTCCTCCTCCTCTATCCCTCCTCCTCCCTCCCTCACCACCTCCTCCCTCCCCCTACCTATCCTAACTTTTCTCTTCACCCACCCTTTCTCCTCCCCTTCCTCATCCTACCCCTCCCGTCCCTCAACACCTCCACTCAAACCCTCCATCCTCTTCTTCCTCTCCTCCTCCTCCCCTTCATACCTCTTCCTCTCTCCCCCTCTCCTCTCTCATCTTCCTCCTCGTCCTCCTCTACCTCCTCCTCCTCCTCCCTCTCCCCCCTCCTCCTTCTCTACCTCCCCCTCCAGACATACACACACACACACACACACACACACACACACACACACACACACACACACACACAGCTTGTATCTATTAAATGTAACTACAAGGGCTATTTCAGCGCCTGGTAATTTTACCAGGACTTACACACGCCTGTTATCTGACCGACACGACACACTCACTCACTCTCTCTCTCAAACACACACACAGACACACACACACACACACACACACACACACACACACACACACACACACACACACACACGCACACACACACAAACCTGAGTGGTTTGCTACAACTTTAGTCCCTGAGCAGCCGGAACACAACTAATGTTTTTTAATACACTTCATATTTTTTGGCCTTATAATGTCTGGACAGGTGTGTGTGTGGGCGCGTACCTGCCCCTGTGTTTGTGTGTGTGTGTCTGTTTGTAACAGATATAGAGAAAAGGCGGAGATAATGTGTGTTCCTGAACCAAAGCTAGCTCCCTGAACGTGGAAATGAACAGTTTCTTGATAAAGTTCATGTTTTCGTTTTGTTCCTGTATGGTTTGTTTCTATCACGGGGAACAAGGCGCTGAGCAGTGGTCCTCGTTCCTCTGTATACAGTGATTCTATTGGCTCATCTTATCCTGGACCTTTCTGTTAGGCATTCTCCTAACTTAACCGTGCGAATACGTGTCACAATGTCCTGTGTGTGTGTATGTGCGTGTTCGTGTGCGTGTGTGAGACCCACTTTTACCAGCAGGGGGTGCACAAGTTCTTCAAACGGGGCAAACTTTCCAAAAACAAAAGGAAATCTCTCGTTCTGCACCGGCTCTCTTTTAACTCCCGAATGAAGTGAACACACATCAACGCATTTGAAGAGGCCACACAGTGCGCATTGATGCAGTGCACTCATGGGGCGGAGCCAGGTGTTAGGGGAGGAGCCAGGCGTTAGGGGAGGAGAGGAGTGGACGTCAGGTTGAGAAAACGAAACCTAAGGTTCATAGAAACCAAACCCACCCGACGTGGAAGCACTTCTCTCTTTCAGCAGAAAAATAACACACATTAAATAGTCTGACAGACAGAAACAACAACAAGGTGAGTAAAGCACCACAACTTTGAGAGAAGTTAAAAAAAACTTTTCCCGTTAGGGAATTAAAAAAATAATGGAATTATTTCAATAGATAAACCTTGTCGTCTGTGTCTAGGAATGGCCTCTGCTAACACTTCCTTCTCTGAGGAGAACTTTTCATGTTCCATCTGTCTGGATGTGTTCAGCAGTCCAGTTTCCACACCATGTGGACACAACTTCTGCAGAACCTGTATTAATATGTTCTGGGATGAACAAGTCCAGTACAAATGTCCTGTTTGTAACGAGCTTTTCCACGCAAGACCTCATCTACGTGTCAATATACTCTTATCAGAGCTGACAGCTCAGATTAAAAAGTCTGTACGAGTAAAAGAGCAGCCTTTTGTTAAATCAGCAGAAGTTCCCTGTGACGTCTGTACTGGGACCCAGCTGGCCGTGAAGTTCTGCCTAGTGTGTTTAACCTCTTACTGCCAAACCCACCTGGAGCCACATCATAGAGTAACAGGCCTGAAGAAACATCAGCTGGTCGAGCCTATGGATAGGATGTGTAAGAAGCACGACCGACCTCTGGGGCTCTTCTGCAAGACTGAACAGGTGTGTGTGTGTCAATCCTGCACCGAGACAGACCACAAGTTCCATCCTGTTGTATCTCTAAAGGAGGTGTATGAAGTGAAGATGGCCCAGCTGGGGAAAATAGAGGCTGAAGTTCAGCAAATGATCCAGAACAGAATACGAATGATTCAGGGGATTAAAGACACAGTAGAATTTAGCAAAAAAGAGGCAAATAGAGCAATTGCCGATGGTGTGAAGGTCCTCACCGCTCTGAAGCGCCGCATTGCAAAGTGCCAGGATGATTTCCATCGAGCGGTTAAAGAGAAACTCAATTCCACTGAGAAACAAGCTGAAGACCTCATCAAAGAGCTGGAGCAGGAAATAAAAGACCTGACTAGTAGAAGCTCAGAGGTGAAGCAGCTCTCACACAATAAAGACCACCTCCACTTCCTCCAGGCCTTCAGATCCCTGAAGAAGCCTCCACCCAGCAGGGACTGGACGGCGGTGGAGGTCTGTCCTCCGTCATACGTAGGGACCTTGAGGAGATGCCTGGATCAGCTAGAGGAGACACTGAACATGGAGATGAAGAAGGTGCCTGACCTGAAACCAGGCATAAAGAAGTGTAAGTGTTTGTTTTGTTTGCTTTATCACAACACACACCAACTATTTAGATGGAAAGTCCATGTACACAGCAGTAAGTGATGTACGTTCATTTAAATCCTACTGTGAATAAAAATGATGGTCGACTTCAATTATCTTACGTATATTAATATTGTTATCGATCACAATCACAATTAATCCTACCTTTTATATTTATATTAAACATTTAATTATTTAAATATAAATTTATTTATTATTAGACACAAGCGAACAGCAAACATGGTACTATCATTATTAATAATGGCTGTAATGTGTTTTTTTATTTAAAAATAACCCACTTATTTTCATTGTTATTACTAGGACTATTATAAATGTTGGTAAATAATTCATTTTTTTATTTTATTACACATAACGTAATGTTTATATTATAGTAATTATGTGTATTCTATACTCAAAACATGACATAAAATGTATCTGGTTTATTGTCAAGTTTGCAGGAAATACATGATACATGGCCTCGAAACATAGGAACCCTATTGTATTCGTTAGTATTATTAGAGGTCCTACAAAAAACGTAGGAACCCTATTGTATTCGTTAGAATTATTATTTATTTTTCATTCCCGACAAATTCGGCCATATCTCAAAAACGACATGGTCAAAAAAAATTATTGGCGGGCTTGTAGAACTCTTAAAATGAGATATGGATGCAAGGATGGGCCAGAATTAACTATAGGTGGCGCTATAATAAGCCTTTGAAGTGCAGCATACTCAACAGGCTGCCATTTCCGCTAGGAAAGTGCAATATGCATGAAACTTTGTATACATGAAGGCATTTCTGTGACTAAGCAGCCTAATCATGTCTTCATCTCCCATCAGATGCTTGTGAACTCACACTGGACCTGAACACAGCCCACAGACATCTCTCTCTGTCTGAGGACAACAGAGAGGTGACACTGCTTAGATGCAATCAAGGGTATCCTGGTCACCCAGAAAGATTTGACTACTGTAGACAGGTGTTGTGTAGAGAGGGTCTGGCTGGCCGCTGTTACTGGGAGGTAGAGTGGGGAGAAAGGGTGGATATAGGAGTGACATACAGAAGAATCACAAGGAGAGGAAGTGAGGATGACAGCATGCTTGGAGAGAACAACATGTCTTGGTGTCTTCATTGTGATGATAATAATGGTGATGATTTTTACTCTGCCAACTTCAACGGTAGACAAACAGACATACCTGTCCCCTCTTGCTCTAACAGAATAGGAGTGTATCTGGACCAGCCTGCTGGCATTCTGTCCTTCTATGAAGTGTCCCAAGATGTAGGAGGGACCTCAGACACACTGACACACATCCACACCTTCCAGACTACATTCACTCAGGACCTCTACGCTGGGTTTATGTTATATGATTATGGTTCCACAGTGTCTCTGTGTCGGCTGTAGTCTCTTCCCTCCCTTCCTTCCTTGCTGCATGGTGGGATTGTGGTCTCTATAGAGTGAGTGACTTTCAAACTGTTTTATCCTTTGTGTCTGCATTTTTCCTTGTCAGTGTGTAAATACAGCGTGTCTAGGGAGTGTTTTGTGATCTTTGCCGCCAGCCAGCAATTGCTGGGCAGCATTTCTGTTTGGTCACAATGACAGAGATGACCAAACTCAGAGGTCGTCGGCCATGGTAGAGTACAGTCTGTCAAAAACATGGAAGAAGTGAAAATCAAAGACTATTTGATGTTTGTCAAGTCAGTAAAAAGCCTAATGCGGGTTAAAGAAAAGGGGTCTTCTCTGACCAAGAGATCTACAGGTTGAAGAAAATCAGAGAACTGAATGATGATGAAGGTGTAAAGATAATCAGCATTGTAGAGAATATTTATGAACGTGAATAACAAAATGAGAAGCTATCCACAAAAATCCATTGGCATACAGTAGCTCTATATTTCTATATGTGTAATAACTGCAGCATTTTGACTTGAAAGCAAGTTTCATGGAGTATGCACGCTTTTTTTTCTTGTAAATACATTGTCATTAAAAAAAATATCTCTCCCATAACTTACACACTCATAACTCACTCACTTTTTTACTATTACATGAATGGGTTGGTATTTAATGATAACCCTGTTTTCGTCTCCCTTTGAGAGCTGAGCTCCAGAAGGTGGGGGTTTTTGTAGATTATGATGAGGGTCTGGTCTCCTTCTATGATGTGGAAGCCAGGGTTCATATCTACTCTGCTACTGGCTGCACCTTTAAAGAGCCTCTCTATCCAATCCTCTCTCCATGTGTTATGCCCCTCTACATGCCCACTGGCCTTGCAGTGGCAGTGCAATGGTCTTTGGGTGGTGCACGGGCACAATCAAGTTAATTATGCACACCTGCGAAGGTGTGCTTTAAAGCCATGCCTTCAGCCTCAGAAGGGGGCTTGCTTTCTCGTGACAACATGTGCTGCTATCAAGACTTTTAACGTACAATTATTTATTAAAGTAAAACACTTTATTGTTGGATTTAAACTCTGTGGTCTGTCTCCATATTTTGTTGCAGCTTCTGAGCCAGTCGTAACATGGGGGCTCATCAAGACTTCTTGAACCTTTTAGGGAGAGTGGACCAGAGTTTTTTGTTAGATTTTCTTTGTTGTTTTGGTGAGTATAGTTGTTTGTTAGAACTTGTTTTTGCACTCCCTGGACAGATTAGTGTGGGAGAGGCTACCCCGTGGAGAAGGCATGTTAGCCTCGAGCCTAGTATGACTCAGAAGATGGTAAGGTTATTCTAGCTAACTTGAATAGGTCTGTGGATTGCTTTCCTCGTCAACTTGTGTACCGATATTTGACAAACAGCCATACTCACCACCCTTTTGTCTGGAGCAATTTTGAGCCATGTATTTAACCTGTTCATTAAGAAATCTGTAGCTTTTGTACGTGTAGCCTTTGGTGAGAGTTAATTGCTGCTGATTGACTGGTCAGTGCAGGCTCATTAACAGAAAGCATGTGGTGTTTGTGGTGTTATCATATCTGTGTGGACATGCCCACTTTGTGTGAAGATCAGCAGTTTTGATGCTTATTAAATGAGTGAGTTGAACGTGGAACTGACCTTTTGTGAGATGGTGGTCAGCCCACTTTTGTAGATAACTTGTGTAGGTTGCTAGCCAGGTGAAGGCAGCAACTTTTGTTTGTGTGGTAGTGAGCCACACTAGTGATCAGTGTTGTGGGTGTGAGCCACACTAGTGATCAGTGTTGTGGGTGTGAGCCACACTAGTGATCAGTGTTGTGGGTGTGAGCCACACTAGTGATCAGTGTTGTGGGTGTGAGCCGCACTAGTGATCAGTGTTGTGGGTGTGAGTCGCACTAGTGATCAGTGTTGTGGGTGTGAGCCGCACTAGTGATCAGTGTTTTGGGTGTGAGTCGCACTAGTGATCAGTGTTTTGGGTGTGAGTCGCACTAGTGATCAGTGTTGTGGGTGTGAGCCGCACTAGTGATCAGTGTTGTGGGTGTGAGCCGCACTAGTGATCAGTGTTGTGGGTGTGAGCCACACTAGTGATCAGTGTTGTGGGTGTGAGCCGCACTAGTGATCAGTGTTGTGGGTGTGGCTTTCCATTTTGAGTGGTCGCAGGTGTGTACTACACTGAACTTGTTACACCCCTCTACACCCCCACTGGCCTTGCAGGTGCAGTGGAAGGCTCTTTGGGTGGTGCACGGCACAATAAAGTTAATTGTGCACACCTGCGAAGGTGTGCTTAAAAGCCTTGCCTTCAGCCTCAGAAGGGGGATTGCTTTCTCGTGACATGTGCTACTGTCCAGACTTTTAACCATTATTTATGTCATGAAAGTAAAACACTTTATTTCGGGAATTAAACTCTGGTCTGTCCACGTACTTTGTTGTGGCTTCCGAGCCAGTCGTAATACCATGTTTACATGAGGGAGGTGTAAACTCTGCCCCTTTGATCATATCACCTGTAAATTAAACAGACTAGGACTTTTGTTTAATAATAAAATAATCAAACAACTAATGTTTCCTGAATTAGAATCTCAACTATGAGATCTGAGATGGTTTAATGTTGTACTGCTGTCATTTAACAATGAGTTAACAAGAAATCATTAGGAAAAATAACCCTTAATTTAAAAAATATTGGCCATTATACATTAGTAGATTCCACTATATTCTTCAAAGTGTGTTTTCTGTGTTTTATTACTTTTTGGTTTATTGCTATACAATTGCAAATTTATAGCATGTTTGGAGGATACAGTTGTCTATCATAATCTTTACATTACTATAAGTTAATATTTCGCAATCATGTACACTTTTCTGAAATCAAAATCTAAGAAAATTGAATCTGTACATTCTTAATGGAAAATATCTTTTCAGGGGGAAAGGTACACTATTTTCGGTCCGTTTCGTCACATATTTGAAGAACTTTAACTGAAAAAGATTTTTTTATGTTTTGCCTATGCACTGTCTGACAGTTTTTATGTGTGTGTGTGCCCGCGTACACCTGTGTTTGCGTGTATGTGTTTAACAGAGAGCTCTAAGGGGGAGAAAGGATGATGTGTGTTTAACCAAAGCTAGCTCCCTGAATGTGTAACTGAACAGTTTATTTAGTTCATGTTTGAGTTCTGTTTCTATCACGGGGAACAAGGCGCTGAACGGTGGTGCTCGTTCCCCTGTATACAGTGATTATATCATCCTGGATATTTCTGTTAGGCATTCTCCTGACTTAACCTATTTGTTTATGTTGAATGAAGACCAAAACATGAAACAATGAATGTTGAGTGATTACGTGTCTGAATGTCTTCATGTGTTGGGATAAAGATGATGGTCATTATAGTGTTGCCAAATTGTGGTTTGACTCATATTAGGGAGGGGTGGCTATATTTTTATGATTGATAATACACAATGATGGGGTGTGTGTGTGTGTGTGTGTGTGTGTGTGTGTGTGTGTGTGTGTGTGTGTGTGTGTGTGTGTGTGCTGCGAAACCTTCGTTTTAGCAGAAAACACGTGACACGCACTGAGAGGGGCGGCTCTGGGGCTTTCCACCCTCTCTCTCTGTGAGTCAAACCTGTTCAGGGCCCGGTTTCCCGAAACCTTCTTAGAGCCTTCTTAACGCTACGTCATTCGTAACCTCTGCTTTAAGTTATACCTTAACATCTCGCGTGTTTCCTGAAACGTTCTTTGCTACGAATCTCTTACGTACGTCGTTCGTTGGTAAGATTGGTCTGAAGCGCTCGTAGAACCTTCTTATCTCTACCATAGTGATGGTTCAGCTTCTGACGCTAGTCGCCGCCACTGTAACCTTCAGAAATCCCCGTTGCGCATGGAACTGCCACATTGGCAGTATTGTGTTTCACCAATGGGTTTAAGTCATCCATGAAGAAAATAATTGCTCGAAACACAAAAGCACAAAATAAAAAGATAGACATGCAGGATTGGTTTGGTTTGAAATGTGCTGGGGACAGAGACGCATTCGGAAGTGTATTTTCAGAAGTGCTGAGTACAATGAGGATGCACTCTTTTTTTCTCTCTTCAGTGCCGGTAATGAAAGGTTCTCAAAGAAGGCATACCCATGTAGCTAATTACCAAGGAATAAAATGTAATACAAAATCTGTCTGGCACGTTTTATGAATGAAAGGTTTACAAAAAGCATCGGACATATGACCCACTATGTTCTGCTACATGTATTCAATGTTGACAACGTGACATGACATGGCTAAGCTACCAACATAAACAAGAGGAGCTAGGAAAGAAAATGAACTGCGTGTTTAGGTTCAGAAGGGCCAAAAGTGTGGCTACACAGCACTACAAAGGTTGTCAAGATTGAAAAAGAAAAAAACATTTGTTGCGCAGCTGAACGCTGTATTTCATCATGAGCTCGCTGTTCTCAATTCACAACACGCATTTCATCAAAACCAGCCTACATCAGGCGTTCTGACCAAAACTCATGCACTCCCCCCCACAATTATTCCAGAATTCAAGCAAAGCAAGAATGACCAAAAGTCACTTTGTTTCAACAAGAGACCGACTCCACTGACTATCAATTGCAAGTTAAAACAGCCGATCACTTGAGTACAAAAAACACAAAAGACCTCGCTTCAGCACCAGCAAATCTTAAGCAATAAATATCGCGTCTTACCTTTATTTATGTGGCAGTGGTCTGCAGATGCATCCCGTGGTGTAGCCTACCACATCCATTTAGTTCTACAGGTTATCGTTCTGATACTGTCCATGGTACTAGCAACCTGCTCTGGTGCTTTTTACTTATGTATTCAGGCTAAAATTACTTGATTGTCTGATGCCTCATCCCTGCATCCCAGCCAAAGAGTATTGGTATTATTAGTAATGGCTACTTGCCAAAACGAAAAAAATAACTTCACACAGTGTGTCTTTTTCCACTGTTTTTGTTATCATTCGTAGCGTTGGTCAGCAGAGAAATAGTTCTCCAAAGTCGTTGACGTCGCTTAGCACCCGAATACACTGGGGATGATAAATTACCGGACTGCGGAGTGATACAGATGACGTGAAAAAATTCACTTTCCTTGACAGCGGTCAAATATGCTGGACGTGAGCATTCCACGGCATTGAGAAGAGCCGTGTAATAGGTAAGGGATAATCACCGAGAGGCAGGGCAATAAACTGATTGATATGCCCGGCTCGTGCACGGCTTACCTTAACCTTGGATGTGTGTGATCTGATGCGATGTGTTTTGGATTGTCGGTGCCGTTAAAGTAGCATTTATAAACGTTTACTACTTACGGCACTGACAATCCAAAACCAAAGTGGAATCTAGATGGAAATAGCGTGTAGTTCAAAACGTGAGCAGCTTTTACTTCTTCGCCACCTAGAGAGTTTGTTATGTACGATCATTCAAAAACCCCATGTTATTTCCCATAGACATTTGACCGATGGAACCGGAGCCTCGGAGGCGGGACTTATTCTTCTTCATACTTTTATGAATTGAGAAGAGCCGTGTAATATGCCAAAATAATTGACAGCTGAACGTTGGGAAGGCCCATGCAAGTGAATGGAGCAGTCTACAGCATTGAGAAGAGCCGTGTAATAATCCATAATAATTCAACTCGAGTTTTGTGGTGGGTATAAGTGGTGGGTACAAAATTAATCTTGACGAACACTGGGGACTAGTCCCCAGCGGAACTGACGCCTAGTAGCGTCAATGACGGATTACCGCATGGACAAAGTGGGCACATGTCCAGGGCCCTGGCCAATGGGGGGGGCCTTCATATATCTATATCTTTATATATATATATATTTTAAAAAAAAGTTCAAATGGCCTAAACTTTGGTCATAAAAGAATTTGAATGTTTTTTGATTTGCCAAATAAATACATCACATTTAAAAAAAAAATGTATGTCGTAGTGCTTGGTCAACGGTCAATTTCACAGTGAAAATGGAGAAACGTGTGCTAAGCGGGTCGGCAAAGCGTAAACGAAAGAAAGAAAAAGACACTAAAGTTATACCGTCCATCTCAACGTTTTTTTGATAAAAAAAAAAGAGAACAAGGTGACGATGCAGAATCAGTTAGCCTAGACGACGTCCATCCAGCAGATGTTACAGCGCTAACTACTATCCTGGCCCGAGCGCGGAGGAGCCGTCCGAGAGCGGTGGCGCAGCAGCTCAGCCTCCACTTCCCTTGAACAATCTGTCACTCATGGCCATTGAATCAGAACTCGTCCGGGAGTTGGATTTCGATGAATTGATCAATGACTTTTCTTCCAAAAAGTCCAGGAAAAGGCATCTTATTTAGGTAAGACAAGTTTAACTGTGGTAGCCTGTTCTGTGCGAAATAGCATACAGCATTTGATGGTCATTTATTAATGTTTAACTTATTGCTATGAACTTTGGTCTGTTTTTACTCTTACAATTGTGGGTCTATGGTAAAAATAAGATGTCCTAATATTACGTTGGGCGATGTTAAAAATAAATGTAGTGTAACCAACCTGTGAAAGATGTTATAGGCTACATGTGTAAATAAAAAATAAAAAAAAGTCTCCTTTATGGCTCCCTTTTTAAAAGTTACGTATGCTTTACTTATTACTGATGATCCGTCAGATTCTGACCGAACAGCGTCATGGAAATTATATTTTACAATTCTTTATATTTTAAACTAACGAAATTCGTTAAAGGAAGTCCTTAGGTGCTTTTAAAGTCATGATATTAACCTGACAGATTCTATGTTCTGCCGTTAAAACGAGCGGCTGCACTACCGCGGGGGTTAGATAATCTCTCTCTCTCTCTCTTTCTCTCTCTCTCTCTCCTGGCTGCGCGCTGCATTATAATGTGTGTGATTGTGGATTGCATGAGTTATAATATGCGACCAAATTCGGTGTGCTAGTGCGTGTATTTGCGTGTTGGTAGGGGCCCATGGCTGATTGGTGTCCAGGGCCCGTGGTCATGTTAATCCGTCCTTGAGTAGCGTATGTGTGTGCGAGAGAATGGCAGTGCGTGTGTGAGTGACGTCAGCGAGTGAGTGTACGAGCGAGGAGAGCGAGCAAGTATATGGAAGGAAATCTGTGCCATCGGGTTTTGAAATTAAAAAAACATTGAATTATAAGCACTGAATATTTATGCATTGAAATAACGTATCTGAATTTTTTGCCTCTGAATTTAACTCTTTATATTTTCAATAAATCATATTCACCTTTATTTTTCAATGTTAAAAAATTCAACGTTAAAAAATAAAATAAGAATAAAAGCCAGCCCGAGATGGCATCCCTTGATGAAAAATAAAAGAAGGATTAACCAATCAGGTGAGGCTACCTTCATGGCACTGCCCTCCTGTGATCAGTCAACAGGGTGCCAAGGGAAGCCACCGGGCCCTTGGCTTCACACCAATCAAATCAAAGCATAAACGTCAACGTAAACAAATAGCGAGAGATTAGCACGTTTGTATTTTTATCATATTATCGTATAAGCAAGTGCAGTTATGGACGGTCGAGAGTATTAAGTCAAATTTAACCAAACTGCCACATGGCCAACCCCCGATTGTTGCGCAATACCGATCTAAATTATCTCAATATGCAGTTGACCTATAACATTACAATATGTCATGGATGCAAGCAATCAGTCTATAGCCTACATGACAGCACATACACGAACACAACAATTGTTGATAATCCGATATGCTATAGTAGCCTACACTGAAAAAAAAGATACATTGGATTTACTCAATTTAATAGTGGACATCGGTTGCACATAAAATATTTGCTTTGGCCTAAAATTACAGAATTATGTTAAATCAACAAAAACTACTAATGTTTTATCAACACAATTACTTTGTGTTGATACAAAGTTATTTAAATAACTTAAATTAAATCTCTTCGATCACTTTAATCCAACTCAATTCACTCCATTATATTGAGACACTATTTGATCAGTTAACTTTAACATGATCAATAGGTGTCATCTATCAATTATGATTTCATTATTGTAATAATTAAATTACATTTTATATACATAATTTAACCAAACTATAAAACAGTTTAAAAATAAATGTATCAAATTACAATTAAAATGGCAATTCTCTTGTCTTAAAACTTTTACTTCAGACTTTAAATTTCTTGATTCTTAACCACTTTCCCCATTTAAAATGATGAAACAGATATACAATTATAATAGCAGTCCTAATATTTATTCCTGCAACAACTTCAACAGCAAGTAGAGTATTGATGAAAAAGTCTACAGTAACAACTGTATAACATCAATACTGGTTGGTGGTAAGAGGAACAGCAACACCACTGCAGTCAAGGAATGCCTTACACATGACTTTACCGGGGTAGTCAATTCTCCTCACTGGTGCATTTACATTTTTAGGCTTTGAGCCTGGTAAGAACCCAGATGTAACAACGAACAATAATGTCATGAAAAAAATAAAAAAATAAAAAATAATAATAATAATAATAAAATGATAATAATACCCATAATGGTCCATAATGTAACAAAAAAAAAATCCATACAGCAATAATCACAACAATAGATGCAATGATAATAAGTCAAAGAACTTTACAGTAATAACTGTAAAACATCAAAACTGGTGGTAAGAGGAACAGCCATACCACTAAGTCCATGAATCACTAACATGTTAGTCTGTTCTCACTGGTGCATTTTAGTTTTTAGGCTTTGAGCCTTTCTTGATAGTTCAACTGCATCCAACTCCATGATGAGCTTTGGAATGACTTCAAAGGTGTAACGGAGCTTTGAAGGATAGCTCATGTTGAGGGTGTAAAAAAGCCCAAACAACATGGCTGCTGCAAGTGCCACCGTCTCCAGATCTTGAAGTGCCACTTTACCCTCGATGATAACACCCACATCCGAAACGTCGCTGTTGGGAGTCTCTCTGATGACATAAATGCCAACGGTTGTGCCCTCTATGGCCCCGAGGGTGTTAGCGTCAGTCAAGTCCTGGTGAAAAGAAAATATAGGTTTTAGTTTT
The DNA here is from genome assembly GCF_949987615.1 of Pollachius pollachius. Taxonomy (NCBI): domain Eukaryota; kingdom Metazoa; phylum Chordata; class Actinopteri; order Gadiformes; family Gadidae; genus Pollachius; species Pollachius pollachius. The sequence continues at coordinate 27,434,021 of NC_136937.1, read as the reverse complement.
CTTTTTTTAAAACTCAACCTCATTTGGACTATTTTTTCTTTTGAAACATATATATTTTTCAAATGTTGCAAAGAAAATGTGGCAACACCCACAGTGCACACTCAGCATGTACTCCTGCACCAGATACTCAGGATCCTCGTTGAGATAAATGCAGAGGGCTTTTATGATGGCCTCTCTGCCAGCATCGATATCATCCTAAAGAATTACAACATATTGAACATTGTCAATCTTCTGACCTAATGCAATACAATTTATAATATGTTATAAAGTTCTTACCGTCATCATGGCAGCCATGTCTCTGAGCTTTTTGCCCTGCTGCCCCGAACGCTTCTCAAACACCCTGAGCAGACTTGCATAGTTTAGGTTGATTTGTGATATAAACCTTGACTGTAGAGGCATAGTGGTGACACGCTTGAACTCTGCGTTTATCTGAAACATAAAACCATAAACACACATTTGTTACACTCAAACTACACATTCCGAAATTCACAGCATGCGCTTGTTAATCATCATTTCATTTTTTTAACTGCATCCTAATAGAGCCAAGCATTATTCTTACAGTTGCACATAATATCTTAAGCACAAGTCAGCATTATTGAAAACCTTTTTTCTTGCCTCCATTACATCGAAGAGAGCAGGCCATCTCACTTGTACATCAATGATCATTGGGGCATCACGAATGACTTCTTGCCTTCGTAATGCAAATGCTTTCTCCATTTTAGCCCAAACTGTCTCTCTAATATTACGCTGCTTGATATCTGAAAGGAGTTCAACCCTCATCTTCTCCAGGGACTGATGACTTTCTCCGAGTGGAAAAGAGGTGCAGTAAGCCACTTTACCCCTCTTTGGTTTCTTAACAGCAAAAGCAGGGGAACGTTTTCCATCTGGTTTATGTTTCAAAGCATTTACACATACTTCAGGACATCCCACTTTCCGGAGATGTGTGCGGTTGATTGATAACTTGTATTTGAGGCTGGTCTTCCAACCCCCATAGCCAGTGTCGGAGCCATTTTCTTGTAAACATGGATGCCTCAAGATTAGCGCCTCTGCAACTTGGTTGAACTCCCTGTCTGTGAGATACACTTTGTGATAAACTATTCTGTGGCAAAATATGGGGCTTATATGTTTTGTCTGTCCACTGGTATGGGAAATGTTGAATGGAATTATTATTATCATCCAAGGTGATATACTTCTTTGATATTAGTTATGTAAGACAATATGCTATTACAACAGGCACAATGCCTTATAAGAGATCGTGGGTAATGTCAGGAGGATAGCCACTGGCAACATGGAAATGAGAAAGTGCTTTAGTGAAAGGACACTCTCTTTTAAAAAGCATTTTAAAAAAAAGAAGCATTTACTCTCTTTTTTCTCGTTCTGAGGCTGAACGTTCCTGATCTGACCTAGTGTGATGCAATGTCTGAAGCTGTTGCAGTACAAAAACGACAAAAATAGCGGATGAAATAGCGGACAAAATTGACAAAGATGAAGACATCTTTGTCATCTGGGAATTGTCCATTTGTTACAAGCGCAGTTGACAGGAATGAAAACAGTTCTGTCTTATTATCCTTATTTGCCAGAAATGCCTGCCAATCTCTTGGGACTTTGGCAGTGCCAGAGATGCGTTGTCGGATGCCTGATCCTCGTTTTTCTCTCGTTCCTCCATTGATTGCCAAAGCACGATACTGGTCCCAGACGATGTCCACTCGTGTTGATCTTTTCAAGTCACGTTGAACTCTTGGGAAAATGGAATCATAAAGATCTGGTGCAACGATCACCTCATTGTCAGATATTCCTCCACTCATAGGATTTCCCAGAATGTAAAACAACAAATCTGACTTGGTACAGGAGTTGAGGGATCCTTCACATGATAATGCAGGTGGGTATGGAGAAGACTCGTGGCGAAAAAACTCTTCCAAATTCCCACTCCGGCTTTCCAGCACAATGAGAGCTTTCCCATAAAGCTCTGCATGATGTTTGAAGTGCTGCGTTCTCAGTTAAGCTGCTGTCTTCTTGCGTGTTTTCTTCTCATGGAACAACATCAGGTTGTTTCACTTGATCAGAGCTGTCAGTGGTGTGTCATGTGAGTCCAGCAGAGTCTTTTTGAAGTTGTTGTACTGCTCTTGTCCCATTGACTCAACTTTAAGGACCGATGCTGCAGCGGCTGCAGACTCGCACAGCTTGTTATCTAAAGTAACCAGGTCTTTACTGCTCTCCTAAAAGGTATTCCCATTGCTGAGCAACAGCTCCATCAGGTCTTTGGTGTGACGTTGAAAACGCTGCTGTGATGCTGATCCTTCCTCATGATGAGGACGCCATTCGGAGTCATCACTGTCATTTACAGTGGTAAACTCCAGGACACGGCTGATTTCCGGGCCAGTCACAATCCAGCGTTCCAACATGTTTGGGTTCTCTGTGAGGCCAATTTTGCCACCCACTCCTTTCACCCTTTTGTTGGCTTGCTCGAGTGCTTGGTCAATCGGCATAGCTGAAAAACGCTGATTGCTGCGAGTTACCGTCGGATGTCCATTTTCAAACTCTGCCCGGATACTATCTGGGAGACAGTCCATGTCCTTTATAAAGACTGGAAGCCACCGGGCATAATTATGATGGTCGAGAGCAAAGAACAGAGGAACAAGCTTCTGCAGGGTTGTGACCATGAGATCGATCTTCCGTTCGCGATGTGCTCGTATGAACATGAAGATACTCTGTTGGTACTTGTATACAAGGAGCCAGAAGGAGAATGTTGGGCTCTCATGGGCAACTCTCTCAACCCAGTCCTCAAGGACCATCCCGGTTCCACTGTCCTCATAGGCTCGCTTTAGAAGGCTGTGGAGTACCACAACAGTAACTCGATGGGCATATCTTGTTCTCATCACATTGGATGCCTTCAGAAATGATGTGCCACTGAATTCACTAGCCCAGCTTCTTTCAGGGCTTTCGGCCATCCTGATCCACGCAGAAGATCTCCCATGGTACTCCACAAAGCCATTTCAATGTGGAGCCCACCTAACATCACCACAAACTTGTCTTCTCCGAAGATGTCAGGGAAGGTCCACTGCATTTTTTTCATAAATGCAGGTCATAGAGGGGTTGGTCCACTACCATCACAGGGACCTGCAAGTTGGGTGCTTCATATCACGTAGGCTATATGCAGCCATATTTGTGTATGGGTATCTTTGTAGCTATCTATGTGCTATAGGGATATTCTAAACACCAATCTTAAATCCATTTGAGTCATTACACAGCCTTTATTTACAATAACTTTAAAAATCATGTTTCATAGCAGCTTTGAGGACATTTCAAGACTATCTTCGAAAAAAGCATAATTTTGCTTGTGTCCATTTAATATATTGGGCTAAAAGTGTATTTATTTTTAATCTGGTCACCAGTGCTTGGCATACCTGTTTCACCTTTTAATTCTGAATCCATACATACATCATATGTTAAAATTGGATAATCTAATCAAACGTTGTAGCAGTTTACATATTTTAAGGCGCCCCCTAGAGGCCATTTTCTATCTGTGTGTTTGACACTCGGACTCAAATTGTTCTATAGACCCTTAACTTCAACTTGGAAGTGAAAACCAAACTTTAACACCAATTTGAAATGACTGAACCTTAAACGACCCCACTATATGAAATGAAATGGGGCGGAGAGAAACAAAGACCATCTGTGTTAGCTTTGCTAATTCGAATTCAAACCTAGCTTGTCTTTTCTGCCGTTGCACTGAATCATTATTTTTTATTATCTGTTCCTTTGTCCGTATAATATGCAATCGCAGTTACGCAATCGCTGAGTCTCCATCTGCATGGAATTGCTTGTTACTCTGTCATTAAGGAACACAGCGAAGAAATCAGTGGGTGGTTTTTAAAGTGAGGGAGGGAGGACTGCGTGCTTGGTTGCCATTGGCCTCCTTGCACTGTTAGTGGCGTATTGTGGCATAAGTATTTGAGACTCAAGTTGTTTCAGGGTGTTTTGGGGAGCTACAAAATAGCAGGGAGGGATAATAATGTGAGTTGATACAAATCCACCAGTGGCAGCATTGTACTTTGAAAGCTGGTGGGAAGCATGTCTTGGACTACAAGGGCAGAAGGAAAGGATGCAAAGCCAATTATATAATCAGGCCTACTCTTGATTTGTAAAAATAAATTTAAAAATCTAGGCCTAGCATTGGGCCTATTTTTGACCTCATTGACTGAAGCTATTGGCTGTAATTTGGCTATGTTTATTTTCAGCTACAATTGTTTTAAGAAAAATGAAGACACAAGACCAAAAGCGATGCCATCTAAAATGCATCATGCTCTGAATCATTCACTAACATCTTTTCCACAATATCAAACAGAATGGTCAGAGTAACAAACAATTAAAAGAACAACAAGAACATTATTTCACAACTACTTGCATGGGCTGTAAGCCTAACATTGTTTGAGGCAAACGTGGATGTTAATGGATGTTTCAGAATGTTGGTGATGGTGTTAAGCCAATTAAGATTGAGGGACTTCATTTCTAGATCAATTCAATCCTCCTCGCGGGCTCCGCAGCCCGGCCGCGGGCTCCGCTATGGTTGTGTGTGTGTGTGTGTATTTGTGACCTAATTGAAAGACCTAATTGAGCCATGCTCAGATCCATACTAGGGTTGTTGAGTTTGTGGTGGTCTTGGCAGGACCCCCCGCCCGGCCATCGTGGAGCCCACCGAGCAGCTGGACGATGAGGACGGTCTGGCGGAGAAGCTGCTGCAGAAGACGCCCCTGTACCACAAGTAGGTGGCCAATGTATTATTAGTATTATTATATAGTTTGATATTAGGGAGAGAGAGAGGGAGGGAGAGAGGGAGAGAGAGAGAGAGAGAGAGAGAGAGAGAGAGGGAGAGACTTTGGTTTCATGCCCAGTTGTCGTTGTGGTGACTTCTGTTAGTGTGAGTGTGTGTTTCCTGTATTTGTGTGTTTATAACAGGGAAACTATACCTTATATGATGACCATCATACAGCCATCGTACCCAAAAAGTATTTTCTTGTTTTTTATTGTTTGTTTGATGCAGTGGGTTACACATAGTAGTGCTGTGGATTCATACTGGTCTACATCTCAACTTAAGTGAATAACATTTAAAAAACGCATGTAAATATGCACTCACATCACCCTCAATTAAACACAGGCTATTGCTTTCATTAACAGTTACTGGCAGCTTTGGGTTATCAGGTTACGTCAATCAAATGTTCTGGCTCCACCCCAGAGATGGTAAAAACCTGAAGTGCAATCAAGCCCCGCCCCTCAATGGAAAACTACTGTCTACCAGGCGTCAGCCAGAATGCATGTTTTACATTCTGATGGTGGGTTAGGGTTTGGGTTAGGACCAGCTCCAACATTGTGTTTGGTTGTCCTTGACAACTTGACCGCAAGTAACCCTATTGTGCAAAATGTAATTCTTATTCTCTCCTTTTTTTCTCCCTATTAATAGGTTAGAAAGGAATAAAAATTATCCTGCTTGATTAATTCGTGGGTGGATGGGTTTCTTTAGACACTGGAACATTTTGCATCATTTTGAACCAAACTAAAGGCTCCAGTGAAAGAGTAAAGAGAAGGTCCACTTATTGTTGTTCATATGGCTCTCCAGACAACACAGGTAGAAAGGTCTTTAATTAGCTAGTTCTGTAATAACTCTGTAGCTTGATTCAGCTGAACCGTCACCATGAGATGAGTATTCGGTGATTGGTCGCCTGATTGGCTACGGAGCCAGGAGGAAAGCAGACTCCACCCATTCAGTTGGCTTGAAGGAATAGAAGGAAATCCATGGACTGAAATTATGTAAGACTGCAATGGATTAATGGAACATCATTTTCAGATAATCAGTGCACACCTTGATAACCCTAAATAACAACTATGTCTCTGATTTTGCACCTGCTCTCGGCCTGTGTTACGTCTTTGAAATATTGAACGTATTTGAACATATTTGAACACGCATCAGGACATTTGAAGTAGCCTACACAGTAAGTCACACTGTGAAGATGTAAACATCAGTGAACTGTTTACCCCTGGGGGCAGGGCCAGGTGAGGAGAGTAGAGGAAGTTTTGTTCAGGAAACAAACCTTAAGGTTCAAAGAAACCAAGCCAACCAACGTGCAGACAGTTCTCTCATTCTCTCGAAAAATAAAACGCATAGACCTGATCTAGAGGTCAATATCCTCTTTTCAGAGATGGTTGATCGGTTTGGAACGCCTGTACGGGTAAAAAAGAAGCGATGTGTTGAACCAGGAGAAGTTCCCTGTGACGTCTGTGTAAATCTGTACTGGGACCCAGCTGAAGGCTGTGAAGTCCTGCCTAGTGTGTTTCACCTCTTACAGTTGCAGTCCTGAAGAGACATCGGCTGGTCGAGCCTATCGACCGTCTGGAAGACAGGGTGTGTCAGAAACACAATAAACTACTGGAGCGCTTCTGCCAGACTGAACAGGTGTGTGTGTGTGTCAGTTCTGCACAGAGGGTGACCACAGGTCCCATCCTGTTGTACCTCTGAAGGAGGTGTATGAAGTAAAGATGGCCCAGCTGGAGAAGATAGAGGCTACAATTCAGCAGATGATCCAGGAGAGACAAAAAAATATTCAGCAGATTAAAGACACAGTTAAACGCAGCAAAGCAGACGCAGACAGAGAGATGGCCGATGGTGTGCAAACTCAGTTCCACAGAGAAACAAGCTGAAGACCGCATCAAAGATCTGGAGCAGGCCTTCAGATCCCTGAAGAATCCTACACCAACCAGGGACTGGACAACAGTGGAGGTCCGTCCTCCATCATACGTAGGGACCTTGAGGAGATCCCTGGATCAGCTGGAGGAGACACTGAACATGGAGATGAAGAAGCTGCATGATGCTGAACTGAAGAGAGTCCAGCAGTATGAAGTAGATGTGACTCTGGATCCTGATACAGCTCATCCCAAGCTCATCCTGTCTGAGGATGGGAAACAAGTACATGATGGAGGTGCAGTGAATAAAACTCCCAGACAACCCTAAGAGATTTACACGTGGTCTATGTACCCTCACGAGGCAGAGCTTCTCCTCAGGGAGATTTTAATTTGAGGTCCAGGTTAAAGACAAGACTGAATGTATGTTGGAGTGGCCAGAGAGTCAATCAACAGAAAATGTCGCTTCATAGTGACCACTAAGATAGGTTACTGGACTCTTTACTTCAAAAAGGATAGGTTGGTATTTGGTGATGACCCTGATGTCCGTCTCCCTCTGAGACCTGAGCTCCAGACGGTGGGGCTATTTGTTGATTATGATGAGGATCTGGTCTCCTTCTATGATGTGGAAGCCAGGGTTCATATCTACTCTGCTACTGGCTGCACATTTAGTGAGCCTGTCTATCCATTACTCTGTCCATATGATCATGAATTTGATAGAAACTCTGCCCCCTGATCACCTCAATCAAACGGGCCTTTGTTTGATAATAAAATAATTAAACAACCAAAACAACTAGTGTTGTTTCCTGAATTAGAATCTCTACCATGGGAGATCTAAGAGAACTGCATTCATATCGTACTATTCACTGTCATTTAACAAGAGGAAAAATCATTAAGCAACTAACACTGTGTACTATAAAATATATAACCCATTATAACTGGTTACACTATAATGTTCAATATCGAACATATATCAATATATAGTTTCTAAAGGATTTTCATGGTTATTTTTTTTATTTAATGATGTAAAATTAGGTTAGCTGAAAATGTGAAATGTTAATTTTGATCACGTTATCAATCGTTTATGAAAACAAATAGTTATATTTGTTTATTCCTTTGAATATTTTTTGACAACACAATTCAATGTTTGTGCACTTTTCAAATTTAAATAAAAAATGCCTTACATTCTCTAGAATAGGTACATTCTCAGTATGTATTCAGTGGAATAGGTACAATCTCAGTACAATGTGTATTCAGTAGATTAGGTTCATTATCAGTGGCCTTAGAACAGGGACGTCCCTAGGAATTCTGGGCCCCCTGACAGAATTCAGTTATGGAGCCCCCCCCCCCCCCCCCCCCACTTGCTTCACCACGATCTGCCTGGCTACTTTGCTCTGCAGTAGCGTGAGACTTGGGCTGTACCAAATAATGACAAATGAGAGGGGTGATAATAGGGTGAAGACTTTGTAATGATTTTGTAAAAATGGAGAAACAAACCACATGTTCATTTAATTTGATGATTTAATCCGAAAAATAAAATTAAAAGAAATATGAATCAATATTTCGCCAAAATTTACTTGCATATAGTTGTAATAATACCAGTGTCCTCTGTGGCGCCCCCGTCAGTGCTGCACATTTGTGCAGCACTGACCTTGTGACCTTGTTTTCTCCAGCTCTACTCTGAAATTCCTGATTTTGTCCCCATCATCATTTGTTAAATATATTCAAAAAAATGTTGAATATATTTATTATGTCAGTTGTTTGTATTTTATCACATTTTAGGTCAGCAATATTGGATATTGTTATCGCTGGTCTGATGTGGAATGCTACTTCTATCGTCAGGGGGAGCAGTAGTCCTTCAAACGGTGGACATTCACTCCGTCGACTTGTTCCTCATGTTCTGACACAATGTAGCCTAAAACATATTAACATAGTATATCGTAAACCCTATTTTGCAGTACATCTAATTGGTCTATTTATTAAATATTGTGAGAAATGATTCTCTTTTTATTTTGCATTTCATTGCATGATTAAGGTATAAACTACAGCCAGGTGCCACTATTTGATTAATGACGTCCTTAATTACCTCACGTGGGCTACTTAGAGCAGGTGCCGTTTAGAAACGTTCAGTCACGTCGTCGTTTGCCGGTAGAAGGCGGTGAATATTTGCGGTTGTGTAGACTTTACGGTAAAGGGGGGTTAGCGTGTGGTGTTGCTCATGGGTCAGATGTGGCCATCTCTCTGTCTCTCACCTCAGGGTTCCCCGGCACCAGGGGCGTAGGAATGAGTTTAACATTGAGGGGGACACATATCGGAAACCTGACAGATCCGTTAATATATATAATATATAATATATTTTATTCTACTAAAAAGATACATTTGTAAATGTAAAGGAAAAAACATTTTGAATGGCAGTAATGAACTGATAAATATCAAATCAATTCTTTAATTGCTCAATCATCCAGTTTTTTAGAATAAGAAGCGGTGACAAGACGCTGTGTTGCGCTTTAAAAATAAAATAAAATATTTTTCTCCCCCCGGTATAATTTTAAGGTGGGACAAATGCGCCTGTCTCCAATATTGGAGGGGACACGTCCCCTCCGTCCCCCCCGGTTCCTACGCCCTTGCCCGGCACTACCGAAGCAAACCACAGGGCTCCACGTAGCGCTTTAGTTGTTCCCACCGCCGCACCGAGGGAGGAGGAGGAGAATTCTGTCTTCTAACATGTGTTATGTTATTTTAAAGTTTGGTGACGTTGGTCGATCATTTGAGCCTCACGAGAAACACGAGAAAAAAAACAAAAAATTGACATAAATTAAAGATTACACGTAGCAGGAGAGGTGTATGTGTGTGTGTGTGTGTGTGTGTGTGTCTCTCTCTCTTTCTCTCTCTCTCTCTCTCTAGAGAGAGAGAGAGCCTGACCTGACCTGACTAACTGACTGACTGATTGACTGACTGACTGACTGACTTTGGTTTCATGCTGAGTTGTTGGTGTAGATACCCCTGTTAGTATGTGAGTGTGTGTTTCCTGTGTTTGTGTGTATAACAGGGAAAAAAAATACCTTATATGATGACATCATACAGCCATCCTAACAGAAAAAGTGTTTTCTTGTTTTTTGTTTGATGAAAGGTGATGCAGTGGGTTACATAGTAATGCTGTGGATTCATCCTGGTTCAAATCTCAAATTAAATGCATAACATTTTAAAAAGCGTACGTAAATATACACTTAAATCACCTTCTATTAATCACATGCTACAACACGTGTTAACTGATACTAGGAGTTCTGGGTAATCAGGTTATGTCAATCAAATGTTCTGGCTCCACCCCAGCGACGATAAAAACCTGATCTGCAATCAAGCCCCGCCCCTCAATGGAAAAATACTGTGTACCAGACGTCAGCCAGAATGCATGTTTTACATTCTGATAATGGGTTAGGGTTAGGTCCAGCTCCAACATTGTGTTTGGTTTTCCTTTACAACTTGATTGCAAGTAACTTAGTTACTGCAACCTTATTGTCTATAATGTCAATCTTATTCTCTCCTTTAGACACTGGAGCACTTCTCATCATTTTGAACCAAACTAATGGCTACAGTGATAGAGTAACTAAGAGAGGCTCCAGTTATTGTTGTCATGAGTATCATAAGGCTGTTAGACAGGTAGAAAGGTCTTTAATTGTCTAGTTCTGTAATAACTCTGTAGCTTGATTCAGCTGAACCGTCACCATTAGATGAGTGTTCGGTGATTGGTCGCCTGCTTGGCTACGCAGCCAGGAGGGAACACAGACTCCACCCATTCAGTTGGCTTGAAGGAATAGAAATAGTAAAATAATTCTCAGATAATCAGTGCACACCTTGATAACCCTAAATAACAACTATAACTAAACTACGATAGTAGTTGTCCGTCTCTTCCGATTCACATACTGTTTGTCCCTGGCACGTAAAAGCTAACCATAACATGCAAATATTTTAGGTTTGTTTTACTGGCTCTTCGCTGGCATTGACTGTGATGTCTCTGAATAGAGAACTTGTTGGTCTGGTTCGTCTACCCTACCCTAAGTCACATGATGCAGCTGTTTTATGAGGTTAGAGTCTGGGAGATGAGCCTTGTGTAACTACCAGTGTTAACTCAATATTAAATCACAAACCACAAGAGCACATTTAAAATGGGCACGCAGGGAGAGGATTGTTCTAATGAAAACCAAAGAGAAAAATACCAGCCTCTGGAAAAGGAAATTCAAGTCAATTGTTATAGTATTACTCTTATTCACAGTTACAGTGACAAATCACCATTAAATCACCACAATGTCTCTGATTTTGCACCGGCTCTCGCCCTGTGTTGTGTCTTTGAAATATTGAACGTATTTTAACATATTTGAACAAGCATCATGGCATTTGAAGTAGCCTACACAGTAAGTCACACTGGGAAAATGTAAATGTCAGTGAACTGTTTACCCCTGGGGGAGGGGCCAGGTGTTAGGGGAGGAGAGGAGAGGACGTATTGTTCAGGAAACGAAACTTAAGGTTCATAGAAACCAAGCCAACGACGTGCAGACAGTTGGCAAACGCATTTTGGAACCAATAGTCTGACAGACAGAAACAACAACAAGGTGAGTAAAACAGCACAACTTTGAGGGAATAATTCTGTAAAAGAATAAAAATATAATGGAATTGATATACTTAAACCTTGTCTTCTGCGTCTAGGATGGCCTCTGTTAAACGTTCCTGGTCTGAAGAGAACTTTTCATGTTCCATCTGTCTGGATTTGTTCAGCCCAGTTTCCACACCATGTGGACACAACTTCTGCAGAACCTGTATTAATAAGTTGTGGGATGGACAAGTTCGATACAAATGTCCAGTTTGCAACAAGATTTTCCACACTAGACCTGATCTACAGGTAAATACCCTCTTATCAGGGATGGCTGCTCAGTTTACAACGTCTGTACGAATCAAAAAGCAGCGATGTGTTGAACCAGGAGAAGTTCCCTGTGAGGTCTGTACTGGGACCCAGCTGAAGGCCGTGAAGTCCTGCCTAGTGTGTTTCACCTCTTACTGCCAAACCCACCTGGAGCCACATCATAGAGTTGCAGGCCTGAAGAGACATCAGCTGGTTGAGCCTATGGACCGTCTGGAACACAGGATGTGTAAGAAACACAATCAATTAATTGAGCTCTTCTGCAAGACTGAACAGGTGTGTGTGTGTCAGTTCTGCACAGAGGGTGAACACAGGTCCCATCCTGTTGTACCTCTAAAGGAGGAATATGAAGCGAAGACGGCCAAGCTGGGGAAGATAGAGGCTGAAGTTCTGCAGATGATCCAGGAGAGAAAACTTAAGATTAAGGAGATAAAAGACACAGGAGAATTGAGCAAGAAAGATGCAAACAGAGAGATAGCGGATGGTGTGCAGGTCCTCACTGCCTCACTGTGCAGTTAAAGAGAAACTGAAAAAAACAGAGAAACAAGCTGAAGACCTCATCAAAGATCTGCAGCAGGAAATAAAAGAGCTGACCAATAGAAGCTCAGAGGTGAAGCAGCTCTCACAAAATAAAGACCACCTCCACTTCCTCCAGGCCTTCAGATCCCTGAAGAATCCTCCACACACCAGGGACTGGACAACGGTGGAGGTCCGTCCTCCGTTATACGTAGGGACCTTGAGGAGATCCCTGGAGCAGCTGGAGGAGACACTGAACATGGAGATGAAGAAGCTGCGTGATGCTGAACTGAAGAGGGTCCAGCGAATTAAGTAGATGTGACTCTGGATCCTGATACAGCTCATCCCAAGCTCATCCTGTCTGAGGATGGGAAACAAGTACATTATGGAGGTGTATTGAAGAAACTCCCAGACAACCCTAAGAGATTTACAAATGGTATATGTGTTCTCTCGAGGCAGAGCTTCTTCTCAGGGAGATTTTACTTTGAGGTCCATGTTAAAGACAAGACTGACTGGTGTTTGGGAGTGGCCAGAGAGCCCAGCAACAGAACAGGTGTGACCACATGGACCCCTGAGAAGGGTTACTGGATTCTTTACTTTAACAAGGATAGTTTAGTCTTTTATGATAACCCTGCTGTCTGTCTCCCTCTGCGACCTGAGCTCAAGAAGGTGGGGGTGTTTGTTGATTATGATGAGGGTCTGGTCTCCTTCTATGATGTGGAAGCCAGGGTTCATATCTACTCTGCTACCTGCTGCACCTTTAGTGAGCCTCTCTATCCATTCCTCTGTCCATGTGATCATGAGGCTGGTATAAACTCTGCCCTCTTGATCATCTCACCTGTCAATCAAACAGACTAGGACCTTTGTTTGATAATATAACAATCAGACTACCAAAACAACTAATGTTGTTTCCTGAATTAGAATCTCTACCATGGGAGATCTGAGAGAACTGCATTAATGTTGAACTGCTGTTTTTTAACAAGGAGAAATTGATGAAGAAAATAACCCTTACTATTATAAAATGTAACCCATGATAACAATATATATATATAATATTGATCAATGTCTGATTGACAGAATGTTTTTATACATTCACAAATATCAACTTATAAATGTTTGCAGCAAGTAGAAAATGTTGAAAATGTCTAGTTTAAAAAAAGGTTTGTATTTGTTTTTTTTGTTAGCATAATCAAATGTATGTTTGATTTTTATTTCAATAAAAAATTACAAAAAGTAGAATGGTGTCATTTTCTGTGGAATAGGTACATCCTCAGTACAATATTTATGCAGTGGAATAGCTACATTATCACTACAATTATATTCAGTGGAATAGGTACATTCTGAGTACAATATTTATTAAATGGAATCGGTACATTCTGAGTTCAATGTTTATTCAGTAGAAAAGCTACATTATTCTTACTCTCCCTCGCTCTCTCTTCCTCCTTCCATCATTCTCCCTCACTCTCCTTGTCTCTTCTGTCCTCACCTCATTCTCCCTCTTCGCTCTATCTCCCTCTTTCTCCCTCTCTCTCTCGCTTTTTCCTCCCCTCTTAGTTCCTTGTCTCTCATACTTTGCAGTAGGAAGTTGGCTTCTGTCTCCCTCTCCTGGGGAAAGAATGGACACAGCTCTCTGGGTAGCCAGGTCTGCCTGTGACGGCCTTGCTCTATGGCCAGGCTGTGTCCACTGAGCCTGGACGTTGGCAGGGATCTCCTCAACTTTCTATCAGTAACAGCGGACAGATATTCTACCCCTGTCTGTTTCTCTCTTTCTTCCATATTTTCAAAAAAAAATCCTCCATCTTTATGTCTCTCTCTCTCTCTCTCTTTCTCTCTGGAAACAGGACATCATGGGTCAGCCATAAATGAAGAGAGACACAGAAAACATCACCAGTCCCACTTGAGGTGTGTTTCAAAACAACAGCAATGTGTGTGATGCCAATAAGTCACCGTCTGTCAAGGCTCCTGCCGTGCCTCCTGTCATTCCTTGTTTTTCTTTTGTTTATCCCTCTCCCTTGTTTCTCCTGTGTTCCCCGGTCTGTCAACCTTTCTTGGTGTGTGTGTGTGTGTGTGTGTGTGTGTGTGTGTGTGTGTGTGTGTGTGTGTGTGTGTGTGTGTGTGTGTTTGTTTGCGGTGGGCGTGGCAAACTGTTCATTCCCCCGGCTCCCTGAATGCCATCACTCACCTTCACCGACTCCAAGCCACACACCTGCTATCCACCTCCATCTCATCAGCTCTGCAGATCATCTACCCCGGTTCATCACTGCATCGTCAGATCGTTGTTTCAACCACCGTGCTTTGATCCATAGCACCGGCTCCTTGACCTGTGTACTCCGGTTGATTTCTCCTGTGACCTTTTTCTACCTGCCTGTTCCCCTGCCGGCTCATCTCCTTCCTCCTCTGTCCTGCTCAGCTCAGCTCCGTCCTCCGCCATCGCCCTTCCACCTTCTGAATGGCCTGCCATTCTCCTCTTTGCATTTATTTAAATTACATATTGGTCCATTGAATTACATTTGGGTCCGCCTCTACTGATGGGAACAGGTTTTGGATGAACAATATTTCCCCCCAACAGCATTTGTATCTCAGTTATTGATGTTTCGAGTCTAACTTCAGTGGTTGTTAAAACCACCAAGGAATTACCTGTTCTAGGCAAAGTAAAGTCAAGTCAAGTGTTTTTACATAGCTCTTACTCACAGTTAAAGCTCTCTGTGTTTTCTCTTTTAAAGATCTAACATATATGGACTCTACAAAGAAGAGGAGCACACACATCGACACATTTGAGGTAGCTTACAAGTCAGGCCCTATCTTGCATCCAGCGCAATTGACTTTCTACACTGACGCATGTGTCGTTGTTAGTTTGCACCCGGCCCAAAGCCGATTTTCCCCCGCAGCAAACCTGCGCCACTAAACTTGCGCCCTGGGTGGCATGTCGGCGAAAAGCAGAGGCGTGTTCCAGAGCAAATGATACATGGTGCTATCTTACAGATCAATAAAGCAGTTGCGCAACTGACCGACAAATACCTGGTCTAAGTGCACTAGCGGATAGCGCAGTTGGTGTTGCTATTTTGACGTACCATGGCAGGTCGGAACTGCAATAATTTTTTCGATAGGGGCTGCATGAATGAACAGTGTAGTAGGCTATGCCATGCGTTAAATAATAACCATGATAAACTCCAGCAAAGCAGGCTATATCCAAGCCTTCCAAAACAAAATCTTGTTTAAGGGTAAATGATAACGTAGGTAAATTATTTGGGAAAGAGCAGCTCATACAGCGGTAATAAGTTGTATTTAAATCAATTCATCTGCAAACACCGTACAGCAAACACATATTGCCTTGACACAGACATTGTGTACAAGCCCATAACTTTTAGGATTGTTGAGTATTTGATTGTGAGAAAACATTGTTTTACCGCGAGTGAGTGTTAAAAAGAATGAATAAATGCAGGCGCTCGTGTCTGCATCCATCTGTTAATACACACGCAAACTAAACACGTAACGCACAATACAGTCCTTCCTAGTTTGAGGAGAACTTTTCATGTTCCATCTGTCCGGATGTGTTCATCAGTCTAGTTACCACCACAACTTCTGCAGAACCTGTATCTCTGTCCTGTTGGCAACATTCTTTTTCAAACTAGACCTGATTTGCGTGTCAATATCCTCTTATCAGAGCTGGCCGCTCAGTTTAGAACAACCGTACGAGTTAAAGCAGCCTTGTGTTTAACAAGGAGAAGTTCCCTTTGACGTCTATACTGGGACCCAGCTGAAGGCGGTCACATCAACTCATAGCCACACTGCTAAAAGTCACTTCAAATTGATACAGCAGTACATTAACATTAAGGGCACTTAGCAGATGCTTTTATCCAAAGTGACTTAATAAAAACATTTGTCTATGTATAATATTAAGAGAAATAACATGTAACATTTCTGCATAAACACATCTAAAATAATCGACCATGTTATAGATTTTGTTGAGTTGTGTACTTACATTATACAAATGTTTTTGCCAAAAATGCTCAGAAATCAGTCGTTGTACCACGGTACTGGTCTGTTTCAACTGTGTCTTAATGTAGACCAAACGATGGCTCTGAAGAGAGGAATGCTGCTGCCTGACACCGCCTCCTCGGCAGGTATGTGCTTACATTATAAAATGAGAACAATGTACAACCTCGCTCTTGAAGTTATTTTTTGTATGATTGTTTTAAATGCTGTCGATAATGTAACCCCAAATAACATAATCAGAAGCATTTCGGGGTAGTCGATTCATCTAGTGGTGGGTTAGCGAGTTAACGCTATGTCACTTATTTATCAGAATGAAATGACATAATGTGATTAACACATTACTTGTCTGTGATCATTATTTCTCTTATCAGACAGAAACGGCTCCCAGGATTCAACTCAACTTCACAACGTGCAAACAATTTTTTTGGATTAAATGTATTATACCTACATATTATGCCTACATATTATACCGTTAATAAATTGTATACACTATAACCAATAATCGGGGTTCTCAGAACTGCACATTTATTTAGTATCTCTCATGGTTCTAACCACACAATGAGGAACAGGTGAGCAGGAAAAAAGGGCGGGAAACAGAAAAAGGCAGGATGTACAGGTGAGAGGCGGAGTCACAGGCACAACAAACAGAATGAATAAGCAGCGACAGAGTCAATGAGTCCTAGAACGAGGTGCTGACACAGAAATACCAAAAGACAGAGATAAAAGCAGACTGGTATTTTATTTAGTCTTTTGACCATCTTGAACTCACAATCTCCACAATTCGAATCAAAGGACTAATGCAATGACACAACTAACCCTGCTTATAATGATGTTCATGGATTATATACCTAACTTTTTTACATGTTCAAGCTATTACAGCACTAATTCCAAGGATAGACATCTTTTGTGAGTTTGAGAATTAAGCCCATACGGACAAAATGCAGAAATAGCTAGCTACCAGAGACAAGATCTGAGCCATAGCATTCAGAAACTTCATGATTTAGGACTACTTGTGAATCAGTAGATGCATTCCCAGCGACACCAACCTAGTTTTTACAAGTTGGTTTCTCTCTTGTGGAACTATAGAAGTACCTTTTCACTACTTCTTTCGGACCTGCGGAAACAGAGATACATGAAGGTCAATGAACATGGCAGAGGAGTAGCCTGGATACCATCCTGATAATATATTATATTCAAAAATATTTTTTTCGCTGAGAAACTCCTTAAGTGCATACTCTTGTTGTGGTTGTTATTTGAGTCTATTCCTGAAATAACTGCACGCCATTATTGTTTTGCCAGCTGCGGCCCGTATTCTACGTCATCAACTACGACGCAGTCCCTGATTGGCACGTAAGCATCCTCTTCCACAACACAGTCCCTGAATGGCCCTGATAACATTGTCATTTCTGGAAACATAAGATGTCCAGCCCAGTTCACTCTTTATTCATACTTCTAGGTGGAGCTCTGTACTTTTGAGGACTTTTCCCAAAAAGGAAGCTTGGCCCTCATACTGTTTCAAACTGTCTGTGAATTATGTCACACCTGCAAAAAAGCTTAAGACGGACTGAAAAAGGAAATTCTTCATGAAGTTCTTATCCGAGAGTCCCTTGTGTGTAGGTCATGAAAGTCGGTGCATGCCTGCATATTTGCAGAAGGTTAAGCAATTTGCCTTGATAAGGACCTGGTAATGGTTCTATAGGTTGGACACCAACCTTTAAAACAGATGAAGTTAAGATGTTCTTCGCAAGAGCTTTGCCTCCATGTGGAAGGTTCCACACTGGACACGCCCCCACAGGGGCTGAAATGCTGTGAGGCTGCGTCCCACTGGGTGAAGGCCATTGGGTCACCGGACATCCAAAACCAGGAGCTTCCTCGAATCGACCTACAGACATTAAAAGAGTTGAAAGAATTTGTGGAAGGTAGAATAACACAGCCAAATTATTATTATTTTTTCCATGGTATTTCTACGTCAAAGTGACGGACAGATGATCATAGATACAGACTTGTTGTCTGATAGACACCAAGGCCAGGTCAGTACCTGCGCAGGCCCACCCAGAGTTGTCTGGTTAGCGGGAAGGGGGCGCTAGCCACCAGCTCATCAACCATCTCCTGGTCCTCTGGGCCCCTGATGCTCAGCAGGTCCCAGTGATAGTCTCTGCAGTAGAACAGGGCGTCTGACCAGCACAGCGGCTTCCCCATTAGTGTGACGTTCCACTCAATCGCCTGAATCGTGATGGAGGCAGGAGGAGGTGCCAATTCTGGGGAACCAAGAGACACCGGTGTGGTGAGGGATTTCTACTCTTAGCCCTGTAAGAGTACATTTAGGTAACTTTGAGCAAGACACCTAATCCCTCCCTGCTATTTGACTATAAAGGCATTTAGAAACTTTTAAATATTCAAAAGCGTCATTAGCATCACTAAATTAATTAATCATTAATGTGGGATGTTTATGAAACACTTTTTTAGGGCAAGACAAAACCTTCAGACAGTTCACTACAGGATTTTTTCAATAACAAAAAGGGACGTTCACAGTCTGAACTCAGCACATTTGGGCCCCGTCCACACAGATTTTTTGGTGAAACCGCATTAGTCTTGTGCGTTTCGGCCGACCGTCCAGACGGAGCCGGCGGATCCTGTACACGAAAACGCACTTTTCTGAAACCGTGTCCCAGGGTGGTTTAAAATAAAACCGGACCTATGCGGTTTTGTGGTGTACTACATGCTTGTGACGATTCTGCAGCAGATAATGTCCCTTGTTGGGTTGCTAGTGCAATATTTAATGTTGCACCGCTACCAAAACACAGGCTTTATGCACATTCTCGCCTCTTCTTCATTTTTTTTGCTGGAGTTCTGTAGCAGAAGCAGCACCCCTTATGGGCCTGGAATGTGTACTACAGAGTTTCTACAGCTCGATGCGGTTTCGCAATGAATCCGTCTTTACGGAGATATTCCTAAACCGCATCAAAGGCAAATGGACTGTTTTCGCCCGTTTGGACGGGGCCTTGAACTCTATTGATGTGAAGAGCTATGAGGTGTCTTGTGGCTGGCACACTATACAACTTCTTACATTTTTATACAAGAGACCACACATCCAGTAGCGGTTCCTGGCCGAGCTCACCAGGGAGGCAACATGAATGCGCAGTACAACCGCGCAAGAATCTATTTTCTGAAGCGTAGGCCTACACAACTTTTAAAAAAACATACTCGCGTGACGTGTCGTGTGGAGGCGCATTAGAGTGGATCAGAAGTAAAAACTAGACACCTAACAGTGTGTCAGCAGAGTGCAATGCTTCTAAACTTTGAATCAAACATGCAGACAAAGTTCAACTTCATAAAGTAAAGTTCATTCATGGTGCATGCTGCTTGAATGTACTGCAAATGAGCCTTCTAGTCAGTCGCCGCACAAGGCGGCCACTGAAGGCTCATTTGCTTAGAACGTTATAAAAATAAATAGCTGATTTGTGATTGGTTGCAAGGAGTAGATGCGGCTGGCCGCCCTTCCTATGTTTAACATGGTATGGATGATTTACCTCCAACATTGAAACAGAATTGTGATTGGTTATTTTTTATTCTCAAAGGCGGTAAAAGTGATTTTTGGCCTCTTTTTCTCCCTTCAGTGGCTAGCCCCGGACACAACATACTCAGAGTAATGTCGGCCAGCCTCCTGCCTTGCAAAGGCACTTGGCAGCTTTTTCCAACAATTTCCTGTAATTATTCAGTAATAAACACACACCACACATAGATCATTTTGAGAAAGAAATATTTTTTAATAATAATTTCATTATCACGTAAATCTTTTTGTTTTTATGAAAATCACGAGGCGGCATTGCCTCCGTTGCCTCCTCTAAGGAACCGCCCCCGCACACACCTAAGGATAGATGAAGATAGTTCTATCGGTTTTGGTCTGCAAGTGTCTTAAGATTTTTTGGAGAGAGAATGGAGTGCCCCAACAATTGTTGGGGCACTCCATTCCAACAACCCAGTGCTGATTCTGAACCCTGGAAATCAAATGCAACTCAAATGCCAAATGTGACTTTAGCAATGTTCATGTTTAACAAACATGGACGAAAGTGGCCATGCTACGCAAGCTGTTGCACTCTTTTTCTTTCAGAACATCTTGACAGCCTGTTCATGTAACAGTGTGAGTTGGAAACTGTCAGCATGGCTCCCAATTGGCTATCATCTTTTCCACCATACTCTGCTTTGTAACTCTGTTTCCAAGCAAACATAATATTATTATGATATACTATATATGTTGCAGATTTCTAATGCAATAAAAGTAATGTTTAGCATCAACACAAGTGGATAATGTAAGCAATATTCTACATTTTAACTTGCCAGAACGTCTCCCAATGACCAACGATGTACAGTCGGTTTGGCCCTCAGCTGGACGTACAGTAATAAACCGTGTTAAGCACCAATGATGACATGAAATGAAAGACTGAGTGTCTACCTCCGTACACTTTGACCTCACACAACGTCAGGTATGTAAAGGGAAAGGGCTTGTAGAAGTTGACATACATTCCCTCCATTCCCCAGCACTGGACCGTCTGAGTCAAGCTGTCAGGGACATTGTGGATGATGGCACACCTGACAAAGAGAGACCACGAGAGAAGATACAGGCTCGGTGAAGGGAGGTCTCAGAAACCAGATGCTAGTAGCTGGTGTGTGTCAAGGTATATTTGAAGGGGCTGTCAACCCAAAATCCATCATTATTATTTTTTGAAACATGGTAACATGTCTTATATGATGTTCAAGGCAGAATTCTATGTCTTTTTATCACTGCAACTAAGATAAGACTGCCATTTAAGGAAATCAAGTTAAAAAGAAATGTATGTGCCGTACTCCGCCAACCAGTTTTCTCCTACACAATGACAGTAGGCAACTTAGAAAGGATGACAAAGAAGCTGTGGGTAGTATCCATGGGGATAACAGTATCCCACCCCCCCGCCCCTCCCCTCCTAGAATTAAAAAATCTCATCACTGGTTGTGACTACTGGTTGTGTTCTACTTTCTGGGAGTATAATATTCTACGCCATTTACACCTTTATACAAAGACACTTTTTCAACCCGCTACCTTTTGGCTCTGAGTCAAACCCGATTCGAGTGGAGGTTGGGTAGGGTTGGCCCCGGTGATTCACCTTGGGTTGTCATTGCCGTTGTTCACCAGTGAATTGCCGATGTGTATTTCCACGCCATCGAGCCTCTCCCTAGCTTCGTTCCTATTAGTGATCTCGATCACCGACACCCTGTACACACCGTCCAGCTGCAGCCTCCACCAAGGATTGTCCGTCTCATAGGTGTGAGTGCAGCTGTGCCCCCAAAGAGGGACGCAGCTCCCATCGATGGCCCGTCCAGCGCTCCCGCTCGAATAGGTGGAAGACTGAACGGCCGCGCCTCTCAGCGGCACGTCAATGCTGGATGCAGCTTGTGAGCAAGTTAAACCACAGAGTAGAGATTACCTAGTTGCGATCTACGGTTTAAAAGCACATTGAAATACCATCCAAACGTATTGTTTGAATAACTTGCTTCAGCCACTACATGGGGGCACATAGAAATACCTGAACATCCAGGGGACTTCCACAGGTGGAGGAGGACACCTGGAGCATAACAAAATGCAAAATTAATAATAATATAATGGGGGGGGGGGTTGCAGCTGAGGCAGGGATGGACTGGGACAAAAATCTGGCCCAGGACTTTGGGATGGAAGGGCCTTTCATGAGACTGCAAGAATAGTGTGTGTAGAATATTATACATGTCAATGTTGGAATGTGCGTGTGGTTAGAATTGTGTGAGTATCACAGGCCAATATTTTATAAGCAAATAAGCCACCCTCTGTGAAGAAAGGGTAAAAAGGTTCCAAATATAATAGTGCAGATGGCTTTGCATAGGCAAAACGTTTTCTTTGTTACAGCATGTGAGCCACTTCCTGTTTATACCATCATTGGTTTCA
Source organism: Pollachius pollachius (assembly GCF_949987615.1). Classification (NCBI taxonomy): domain Eukaryota; kingdom Metazoa; phylum Chordata; class Actinopteri; order Gadiformes; family Gadidae; genus Pollachius; species Pollachius pollachius. Next base: position 27,411,972 of record NC_136937.1, on the reverse strand, counting down.
TAGATGCGCATACCGTTTTCTGGGGGGTTGTTGAGGGTGGAAGAAAATACAAATCAATACAACACAATGATACGAATTAAAAAAAAATGAAATCCCTCATCTCGGTGTATAGAGGGATTATCAGTCTACGTCACGCGACTTGAATCGTCAGATTCAAGTCGCGTTTCAAATGGTCCCGCCTCTCAGGGCGAATTCATTGACGTGGAAAATCGCCCAAGCATTCTCCCATTGACTCTAATGTTAAAACTTTTTTTTCAGAAAATGAGCCTCCAATGCATTTTTAATGGGGATTTGGGACTCGCCCTAACGTGCTTGCGTCATACAGTGGGGCAAAAAAGTTTTTAGTCAGCCACCAATTGTGCAAGTTCTCCCACTTAAAAAGACGAGAGAGGCCTGTAATTTTCATCATAGGTAAACCTCAGCTATGAGAGACAAAATGAAAAAAAAATCCAGAAAATCACATTGTCTGATTTTTTAAGAATTTATTTGCAAATTATGGTGGAAAATAAGTATTTGGTCACCTACAAACCAGCAAGATTTCTGGCTGTAACAGACCTGTAACTTCTTCTTTAAGAGCCTCCTCTGTCCTCCACTTGTTACCTGTATTAATGGCACCTGTTTGAACTCCTTATCAGTATAAAAGACACCTGTCCACAACCTCAAACAGTCACACTCCAAACTCCACTATGGCCAAGACCAAAGAGCTGTCAAAGGACACCAGAAACACAATTGTAGACCTGCACCAGGCTGGGAAGTCTGAATATGCAATAGGTAAGCAGCTTGGTGTGAAGAAATCAACTGTGGGAGCAATTATTAGGAAATGGAATACATACAAGACCACTGATAATCTCCCTCGATCTGGGGCTCCACGCAAGATCTCACCCTGTGGGGTCAAAATGATCACAAGAACGGTGAACAAAAATCCCAGAACCACACGGGGGGACCTAGTGAATGACCTCCAGAGAGCTGGGACCAAAGTAACAAAGGCTACCATCACTAACACACTACGCCGCCAGGGACTCAAATCCTGCAGTGCCAGACGTGTGCCCCTGCTAAAGCCAGTGCATGTCCGGGCCCGTTTGAAGTTTGCTAGAGAGCATTTGGATGATCCAGAACAGGATTGGGAGAATGTCACATGGTCAGATGAAACCAAAACAGAACTTTTTGGTAAAAACTCAACTCGTCGTGTTTGGAGGAGAAAGAATGCTGAGTTGCATCCAAAGAACACCATACCTACAGTGAAGCATGGGGGTGGAAACATCATGCTTTGCGCAAGGAGGTCACCGAGGTGACCTCCCTGAATGTTTTGAAGCCATCAACAGGACGAAGACTTCATTTTTTCCCTGTGTTTTTTTCACAACATCATGCCCCACGTCGACATTCTGTAGCAGAAAGTCTAGAAGAAGGACATTGATGCAGTCATCATCAAAAGGGCCCTCGAGAGCTTCACAAGCAGTGTGCAGACCATTAGGTAAGATAACATTTATATTATTTGATCCTTCTCAAAGCAAAGCTTTGTTATGAGAACATATGCATGAAAGGAGACTGTATTTGTGTTCTTTTTTATAATATATGTTCCTTTTTATAATATATTGCCAGTGGTGTAATCTAGCTTGCTTTACTCTGTCCTGGACATCCTGGTTAGGCGAGGCACAATGGATAGCTTAAAAAACAGTGTTTAACACTAACTTTATGCACCCCTGCCCATTTTAAGTGGGTATACTCATCATGCCTTCAGTGTGTCTTGAAAAACCACACATAAAAGGTTTCCCATATTATACTGATATTTTATCCTATTTGTCTAAATGCATACTTGACTGTAGATAGATTTATGATTGAAGTTACCAACACAATAGATAAAAAACAGTGTTTAACACTAACATTATGTATCCCTGCCATTTTAAGTGGGTATACTGACATCTTTCTACTGGATAAAGTGTGAACATGTGCATCATGTTGACTACAGTACTGTACACAGCCTAACAAACACATTATTGGTTTGTTTGCATTCAGAGACTCTGACCAGCTGCAAGAGCCATCAGGAAACGACAGACCAAGGACAGCTTTGACAGAAGAGACGAAGCAGAGGCTGTCTGAAGAGATCTGCGACACCATCCTGGCTCACACCAAAGCGAGGTTCTCTTTCACTGGCCACCTTGTGAGTGCAACCTTAGCACAAGAAAATATGTCTAAAAGGTACTGCCATTCATTTCCCGCTGATGCTCTGAATGCCACTGTGAAGGCATATCCCACGCTGAACAAGGCAAAGCTCAAGACGGAACTGTCTCTGATCTATGAGAATCCTGAATTCAAGGCTTGCTGTGGTGCACTGGCACTGTACCAGGTTATCATGAGCTACAACCTCCAGGAGACATTCTCTGAGACTGTGAGTTTGTTGAACATTCTCATAACTACTCCTATGACAACAGCTGAAGCTGAGAGATGTTTCTCAACTTTGAAAATAATTAAGACATTCCTGCGAAATTCAATGGGCCAGGAACGTCTGAATGCACTGGCCATGCTCTCCATGGAGAGGGGACTAGTCCTCAACATGCGTAATTTCAATGAGAAAGTCATTGACTGCTTTGCTGCACTGAAAGAGAGACGAGCAAAGTTTCAGTACAAGAAATGTAGTCTCTCTCTCTCTTTCTCTCTGTCTCTCCCCCACCCCCCCCCTTTCCCGTGAGGATGGACACTGGGTTACAGCGGCCCTCACAACCCGTGTGTCTTGAACAACTACACATAAAAGGTTGCACATATTGATATTTTATCGTATTTGTCTAAATGCATACTTGACTGTAGATAGATTTATGAGTGAAGTTACCAACACAATAGTTTGGCCGTAACACACTCACACAGAATCACATTCTCTCTCTCTCTCTCTCTCTCTCTCTCTCTCTCTCTCTCAGGGGGAGGATGCCGCCAGACCCCCCTACAGGGGTTTGGTTTACAAACTTTCAGCACCCCCTAAAATGAAATTCACCAGCCGCCACTGAGACTGATTAACCCTTTTATTCTACTTCGTGCTAAGCCGTCCACGAGCCGGGCATATCAAACTGTTTATTGCCCTGCCTTGAGGTGATTATCCCTTCCAATTCATTTTTCCCAATTTACCAGCTTTCGTTTTGGAGAATAATCACTGCGCCATTCGTTTCAATGGGAATCGCGACGGTCTATAATTTCAACATAAAGTGTACATATTTATAATTTGAAATTCGTCCCAGCCTTTATACCACGGATACTATAGGGTCTATAGCATTCAACTAAAACGGGTATATGATGTATAACTTCAATTTAAAGGGGGGGATCACTTTTAAACACAGTGTATCGGGGCTAAGCGAGCGGCCGAACGGCCCTCCCAAATCGGACTGCTCCGCGTTCCGTCAAATCTGATTAATTAAGAGGATATCCACTATTCCCTTTAATGTATTGGCCTGCTAAATTAGAATTATTTGTTACTTGTCATTTTCATGCAGATGTATCTCTACAGTCAACACAGGCAGATTCAGGGTCCAGCAAAGGGGAAGCTGAGTGAGCTATAGGGGATTATTTGTTTATCAACACGGCGGATGAGCGTGCAGAATGATGGCAAAAAGAACATTTGTTTGACCGGTTGCCATGGTTATCTCCGTGTGGTTAATTTGCAGCTGTGGTGTCAATTAGCGATTTTGTCAGCTTAATGCTACATTAAACTGTAATCAGAAAACATGGTTATATGTTATAGACCCTATAGTATCTGTGGCCAGAGCTCCGTTTCCCGCTGTTTGCGAATATCCAGCACAACAGCCGAAGTCACTTTTATTATATATTTTTTTCTTAAAAATAATAATTATAATTTAAAAAAAAAAGAAGCAAAAGTTACGACTGGCTGGCTCGGCCTGAAACCATCCGGCCGTTCGGGAAATCTCCCGAACCTTGTTGTGGAACAGTGATTAGAGGGGCGTCCTGACTCCTAATTGACATACACACATACATATTTAAATTGAAATATTCGATTGAATAGGCTAGTTATGTCTTACCACGCCAACACCTTAACCCCTTGACCATTTTCTAGGGAACTAGAAAATGGTATTCAACAACACTATCGAATACTAATAGCCTACATAATTGTACAAATAATTGCACAAAGTCAACTATTGTTAAAATCGACTATTAAAAGTTAAGTAGTACTAATGTAGGTAAATTACTTCATCCTTTGCAGTAGAGATATCACAGAGACCCAAAATCACAAAAAATGAGAACGCCAATCGTCCATTTCCATTATCTGGCTGGTTAATTTAAATTAATTGAATAAAACTAAGTTAATGATAAAAGCAGTAGGGCTGTGTGGAATACCTACCAATGAAACTGCAGATGAGACTGCTGGACCCCATGGTTCTGTAGAAACAAACACTCAGTGACTTACGATAGCTGGTACTAGCCTCTAGATATACCAACCCCCTATAAAGATCCAATAATCTGACAAATTTTTTATACATATTATTACATTACTGTAATCTGTGGAGCTCAACCAATGAGGAGGTTACTATTACAGACCAGTAGAAAAACGTTGTCTCTCCAACTTGAAGATGATACTTACCAGCACAAATTTTCTAAAATTAGTGACACACAATTACTCCACCAGGGGGAGTTCCACTGATTTCAGGCTCTGCCGTTTTAAGAGCTGTATGGGAAAGTACTCTTTCCTATTCACCTTATTCCGCGCATAAAAAAGGGGGAAGCCATATTGGTTCAGTTTTGTGTTCTATCTTCCGGTTGAGCAACTCTGTCCATTATCGTACAGTGGCACAATACATTAGCAATTTTAGTCAAGATGACCAGCATTATTTGTTCCGTGCGGGGCTGCCATAACAACTTGAATAAAAGACGGGTGTCCTTGCAACAATACTGTGTTGTACACGGGAAAACCAGGGCAGAATGTTGTGGGGCAACCTTCAACCTTCATCCTCCGCCATCCAGCGATGAGGACTGGCGTATGTGGCTAAAGGCGCTAAATTTGAGAACCCTCCGAAAAAACCCTACTCTGTTCTTTTCATTTTGTGGAAGGCAGACCATCAGACCAACACCCATACCCCGAGAAATGGTTGGGATATGTTATTCCTCCGGCGAAAAATGCTCGTCGGATGCTTGTGAGGCTCCAAGGTAAGATAACATTTTAGCACTAACAACTATCAATATCGCTAGTCGTTAGCCAGCTAGCGTCTAATGAGTATGATCAGCATATACCCGTAACTATGCCTTGGCTTGACCTCAATAAATGAACAGCATTACGAGATACGATCAGGTCGAGGCTTTCTAATTTGATGTCCAGAACTGGTTATGTTGAAAGGTAGCAAAATGATTAACCTTATTGTTGATAACTTACTGATGTCTGATGCTGTTATTTGTACAGAACCCTCAACCAGCTCTGCAATCCAGGAGACTGATGGGTTGACTGATGGGATGACACACCGTGATGCTTCTACACAGGGGAAGTATACATTCATGGAAGATCACATCTTTGCTGTCAGTGATTCACTCCATTGTCCTCTCCTCCATGACCAGGCAACACAGTTTCCTGAACAACATCTTGTACACACCGAACTTCTCCGGAATGATTGGCTGTGTCTACTGTACAAGTGGATGCCTTTGAGGCTTTACCCGACGACCTGAAAGAAGAATGCAGCATCTCTCAGCTACATCCCAACTGTTGATGACCCTGATGGAGCTCCGGCTGAACCTATTGCAGGACGACATCGCAGAGAGGTTCAGAGTGTCTCAGTCTGTGGTCAGTAGGATAATCTCTCAGTGGCTGGACTTCATGGAGGAGAAGATGAGGTACTATGTTCGATGGCTGCCCAGGGAGACGATCCAGGCAACGATGCCACAGAGCTTCAAGGAACATTATCCATTAACCACATGCGTGATCGACTGTTCTGAGACCCCTCTTCAGAAGGCTCACAATCTGGACTCAAGAGGCGAGTCTTACAGTCATTACTATGGACATAATGCAATCAAGTTCCTAATAGCTATTGCACCATGTGGTTTGATTATGTTCATCTCTCCAGCATATGGTGGGAGATGCAGTGACAAGTTAATCACAGCCAACTCGGGGTTTCTGGAGTATCTGCGTCCAGGTGATGTGGTGATGGCTGACCGAGGAGTTGTTATCCAAGATCTTCTGTTTGAACGTAAAGTCAAGCTTGTCCTGTCAGCTTTCACCAGAAGAGGCCTTCCCTAGTCCGAATAAGACACCACCAACACGAGGCGCATAGCCAACGTCCAAGTGCACGTTGAGAGCCTCATACGCCGCCTGAAGAACTACAGAATAGTCTCTCAAACAGTGCCCATTAACCTTGCCCTGAAATTTGACAAGATTCTGAGAGTGTGCAGGTCTATGTAATCTTCGTGGGGACATTATACAAGAAGATGAGGAATAAGATGTTCGATCAGTTATAAGTTAAATCGGTTATAATGGTTACATGGTTAACATGTTGTTTCTGTTTCTGTTCTGTTTCTGTTCAATAAAGTTTTCAATCAATCAAAAAGCCCTTCTGGGATTTCTAATGCATTTACTTATCTATTATCAGTTACCAATTTGCCTTCATTCAAACAGGCTCCCATTTGCAAGTGCATCCGCCCGCAGACAGCCTATTTGAAGCATCTAACATGAAAAGAGGGTTTTCGTGATTTTTAAAGGAATAGCTGTGATTTGTAAATAAGGTGGTTCCAGAATACAAAGACCGTCCGGGGATAAACAAAAAAAAAGCAAATTCTCTCAAAATACTTCTGACTGGACCTGTAAAAATAGCTGTGATGACCACTTGAAGTCTAAAGCCCAGGTGAAGAACAAGGAAATGCACTGGGTTAGCCAGAGCATGCCTCCTCAAATGACCATTACTAGTACGAGCACATCCGCAGATTCAAGACAAGGATTTATTCAGGACTTTGTGGCTGTGTTCGCAGTCTGCCATCACAGGGGTTGACACTAAGGTTTCAAAAGCACTTGCCCATCGGGCAAGTACAGGTCATGTTCGACTTGCCCGAATGTAATGTTCACTTGCCCAAATTAAAATCAGAATCGTGAACAGGCCTCTTTTTGCCAGGCACCTGGCCTAATTTTGGGGAACTCAGAAAACTCATCCTAGCTCAGACTGAAGCTGAATGTTAGCTTTCACATATGTATGTGTTTAAAAAATAACAAACTTCTTCTTTGTTTACTTATTTACCAAATGGTCACATCGTGCCATGAAGTGATTTCAGTCCACCGTTGCATCCAATTAAAGCTATCGCTCAGTTACATGTAGACCTGCATGCTTTCATCTGGATTTTATGCAAATGTTATAGCCTAGGGCTACTAGCCACCAGACAGTGATTAAAAAAAATTAAAGGAGTCACGTTGAATACAAAAGAAACGTATTAATTACAAGTCTAAACTGTGGGAAATAAAACGATATGGGGGCGAGAGCGTGCACTGCACAGCCCTTCTGAAGTAAAAAAAAATCTCCCGATGAAATGCGTTGGTTTAATATTGAATTAGTTAAATATGAAAATATATATTATATAGGCCTATATATTTTTTTTTTAATATAAAATGATTTAGTTATATTATAAGTAGACATGTAGGCCTAGCTTTTATTCAATTATCGTTAGAACAACATGATGCTAGAGCGTTCACTACGCAGCCCGCCCCCCCTTCTGAAGTCAAAAAGAATCTCCCGATTGAAATGCATTGGTTTAATATTGAATTAATTTAATATTAAAATATATATTATATATATGTAAATATACAATTATTTAGTTAGCCTCTAATATTTAGACCATGTAGCTTTTATTCAATTATCGCTATAACAAGATCTGTAGCCTAATTGACCGTTGAAAATCCACTTCCACCAATTTGTAAGTGTGGTTCAGGTATACCAGAAAATATTAAACTATTCACAATATGAAAACGATGTAAAAAAATAAGGTTATGGGCCGAATTTGGTTAAAATTCAGCCTCTGCTGGCCCACAACTAGATCGTCTCATTTCCTCGTTTAATTTAATTATATTTAAATTATTATGACCATGGAGCCTTTATTTTCTTGCCGTTATCGTTACATTCTTTCTCGTTATATCGATGTGAATTTTCGAAACACAGTGGAAAAGAGCGAGAGGGAGCCATAGAGATGGACACTGATGCACTATATAGTCCTCTCCTATATAATGAATATGTATATATATATATATATATATATATATGTATATTTTGAGAAACGCTCCAATCCAAAATGCATGGGTTTACATTTCGTTCCGTGTAGCATGGAAAAATCGGAGAAACACTCCCATTCAGAATGCATTGGTTTACATTTCGTTCTGTGGAGCACGGTTATTTTTATTTAGTTATTTATCTTCAGTTTTTGAGGAGGTCTGCTTAAAATGCAAAAATTTTAAGATTGACATATATATAACTAGAGGGTGCACTGTACTATCTGCCCTCACCCCTTCTAAAGTCTCTCTCTCTCTCTCTCTCTCTCTCTCATTGACGGGGCACGGCGGGAGTGCCGTGGCCGCGCTCACGGTGCCCGCGGTTCCTGGGCCATTCATTCATTCGCCGTGCCCTCATTCGTTCACGGGGCACGGCGGGCGTCGCGGGAGTGCCCGGGCCGCGGTCACGGTGAATGAATGTTCAATCCTCTCTCTCTCTGTCTCTCTCTCTCGTTTCGTGGAGCACGTTAATTGTCTGAGAAAGACTCAGTTTTTGAGGAGGTCTTCTTAAAAAAACAGAAATATTGACATATAACTAGAGGGTGCACTGTATTATCTGGCACACCCCTTCTGAAGCCTCTCTCTCTCTCATTCTCTCTCGTTTCGTTTTGTGGAGCATGGTTTACATTTCGTTCTGTGTAGCACGAGAAAAGTCAGACAATCGTACTCTGGGACACGATTCAATAGATTAACGTTCGTGCGCATGAGCACGAAATCTCGTGATACCGGGTTGCACACAGAGCATTGAGACTAGTACCCAATCACTGCCAGAGACCGCACTGCGAGTGAGTGACAGGAGGCGGGGCTATGTTCGCGCTGTAGCGCTGTGTGTCCGTTAACTCGCTGTCCGAGAGAAGAGAAGACAGTGCGCTGATCAATTGCAAATATAACTATTTGGTGGGATTTTGCGGAAGAAAATGGTTGTTCTGCAGTTTTTAGAAACTCTTAAATAAATAGCCTTTATATGAACAAACCCTAAAAAAACAGAAATCATCTCAACTTGCCCAACTATTATTTTTAGTTGCCCCGGGCAAGCGGGCAACCGTTAGTGTTAACCCCTGCATCCCCTTAGAAAAGCTAAGAAAGTCTAGGGAAACATTGCCAACAGGGGGTGCGTTGAAAATGAGTCTGAAATTTGGGAAGAAATTTCAAAAGAAAAATAATATATACATCGGAATTTTGAAAAAACTCAAAATGATTTCATAGGGCTCTATAATCTTAAAGTGTGTGCTAAGAATAAATTGTTTTGAGATATTCAATAGTAAGTACAATAAAGTTTTTTTATGGGATTATATTGTTATATTGACTAAAATCCTATTTACAACCAGTCAAAAAACGTTGAGAAAAAATATTACTCTTAGCCATACTGCTATAACTCAGTTACAATTGATACAGCAGTATATATTTACATTGAGGGCACTTGGCAGACGCTTTTATACAAAGTGACGTAATAAACACATTTGTCTATGTATAATATTAAGACATATAACATGTAACATTTCTGCATAAACACATCTAAAAGTGATCAACCTATGTTATAGATTTTGTTGAGTTGTGTACTTACATTATCCAAATGTTTTTTCCAACAATGCTCAAACACTAAGAAATCAGTGGTATCACGGTACTGGTCTGTTTCAACTGTGTCTTAATGTAGACCAAACGATGGCTCTGAAGAGAGGAGTGCTGCTGCCTGACACCGCCTCCTCGACAGGTTAACACCCTCAGACCCCCCTCCCCCCTCCATCTGCTACCACCAAAACTATCATCTAACACTGTTATGTGTAGGAAACGTTGTAAAGTGAGAACAATGTTCAACATGCTCTTAAAGTTATTTTTTGTATGATTGTTTTAAAGGCTGTCGATAATGTTACCCCACGTAACATAATCAACAGCATTTTGGGAAAGTCGATTAATCTAATGGTGAGTTAGCAAGTTAACGTTATGTTACTAATTTATCAGAATGAAATGACATAACGTGATTACCACATTATTACTTGTCTGTGATCATTATTTCTCTTATCAGACAGAAAACGACCCCCAGGATTCGATGCAACTTCACAACGTCCAAACGTATTGTTTGGATTAAACGTATTATTCCTACATATCATACCGTCAACAGATTTCATACACTATAAGCAATAATCTGGCTTCTCAGAACTGCACATTTATTTAGTATATAGCCACAGGGCTTTGTATGGATTTACTTGTCTTTCCATCCTTTCCTAGCAATGCAAACCAACACCTTCTGATTTGGTTGAGGTTTTAAATTTTGGTTTTGCCTGAATTTTGGTTTTACCTGAGACAACCTATAAACCTGACATTTATTTTCAGTTAGAGGTCAGACAGAGCATTTCCCGTATCTGGTTGAGAGTGTAATCCTGCAGCTTTGCAGAAAAACAATTAACACAGCATTGTAGTGAATACCCATACCCTTTCGTATGTTGAGTCACTGGTTGAACATTTCTACCAGTCTGTTAGAGAATGGATTGCACAGAGCTGACTTCATGTCTTTTACACCATTAGATTGAAAGAATGATTCAGATTCTTTAGAAACTAGTGCCGTTATCTGAAAAAAAAGCACACGGGAGATCCCATATGTAGGAAACAGACCCAATGACTACTATCGCTGAAGATGTGGTACTACTCGTTAGTTAGTATGAGTAAGATAATTTCTGACCAGCAGAAACTGATGTTTATCATTTTCAACAGTATATAAATACAATCCCATGGCTGCTCTGGCCATTTCCATGGGGGAACTGGCTCTTTCTCTGACACATTCCTGTACTTTGGGCATATTTGACAGCTATTCTCAAAGTCTTTAACGTCCTTATCAAGGCTTGTCCACTCTTTCAACAGTTAAGGTCTAAGTATCGTGGTATGATTATCCTTAAACCAATTACACACAATCTGCTTCAACTGTGAGTTCCACATGTGTTTCAGTGTGTTTTGAACTTATCTGAAACAACTTTGATCATACATAAATACATACATTATTCACTCAATGTAGTGTGTGTGTGTGTGTGTGTGTGTGTGTGTGTGTGTGTGTGTGTGTGTGTGTGTGTGTGTGTGTGTGTGTGTGAGTGTGAGAGAGAGATCTGGCTTGCTGGGTCTTCACCACACTTCTTCTAATGCAGTGAGTGAAGTACCGAGTGTATGTGATGCTTGGGCATTTTGTGGCTGTATAGGTGTTGTTCTGAGGAGACAATGTTACGTTTGTAACTTCCAAAGCGTTTTTCATGAAAGACTCTGAAAAAAAAAAGCCTAGGTTACAGTATATATACGTTGATCTATGATTTTACACAACTCAAGAGCCCTGTCAATATGGAGAAAATCCCATGCTGCATTTTGATTGACAAGCCCTATAGATTGAATGGAGGGGTTTGGGTCGAGTGTTGGTTAATGCACAGCAGATGAACCTCAACCCTGAGCGTGGATACTGTGTGAAGGGTTCCACTGCTCAGGGGTTCTGGCTCCAATGCATTGTGGGAATCGGCCCACATCTGCTCAAACGCCTGAACAACAGTAACGACTTGGTTAAAAAAAGTTGTGTAATGAATGAGTATGAGACAGTTGTTTTGCTGGTGTTTGTTTTATCTCTGAAACGTCACTTTAGAAGGGGAGGAGTTTGCCAGCGCCGGCAGCCGAAGGTTCCGGGCCACGTAGTTCTGCGTGCGTTTATTGGCCGGGCTGATGGCTTCCTGGGCTGTAGGGTTCCTATTGGCTGATACGGGGGAGCGGGGCGGGGAGAGCTGGCCGGGGTCAGGTAGAGTCCCTTGGATCTCATAGGTCCAGCGCTTGTCCGCACCCTACATGGACACAAACATGGTAGCAAACATGGCGGCCAGGGCAGTTAGTGCCACAACCTGGTTTTTAAAGGCAGACATTTACAGAATACGATCCCTGACGTTCCTGTTGAGTTGAGCGGCAAGGCTACTTCTGCTTGAGGCTGAGAACAATGGAAGTACGCCGTACTTCACAAACAACCTAAAGCCAAAATGCTGCACAAGCAAGTTTAAAAAGTGTCAGTAAACTGTTGAGATTATATTCTGTTTCATTAAGTGTATAGTAGTGCCTGTGTGTATCAGTGTGTGTCTGTTACTGTGTGTGTGTGTATCTGTGTGTGTGTGTGTGTCTGTATCTGTGTGTGTGTCTGTCTGTATCTGTGTGTCTGTGACTGTGTGTGTGTGTGTGTGTGTGTGTGTGTGTGTGTGTGTGTGTGTGTGTGTGTGTGTGTGTGTGTGTGTGTGTGTGTGTGTGTGTGTGTCTGCCCTGGGGGGGGTACCTGGACCAGCAGCAGATCACAGGGAGTCTTGATGGCCGTGGTGGGGGTGAAGGCCCCGGGGAGGAGGGGTCCCTCGGAGCCACGGGGGGGCAGCCCGCCGCAAGAGGGGGTCACGGTGAACTCTGACCCACTGTCCGGCAGGAAGGACATTTCAAATTAAAAGCGCACAAGTTAAAGAGCCTCGGGGAGAGGAATTGAGAGATTGAATTGGTGTGTGTGTGTGTGTGTGTGCCTGGATTGTTATAAGTTGATGTTGCTATGGAAACCCCGTCCTGCCCTCTCATTATATTATTTTCAGATTCTGAGAAATCAAAATCTCGAAATCAAATAGACGTGGAGGTACACACACACACACACACACACACACACACACACACACACACACACACACACACACACACACACACACACACACACACACACACACACACACACACACACACACACACCGGATGGGGTTGTGCAGATGGGGGCCCGCGCTGGAGCTGATGCCTGGGCCGGCTGCGGTGACGGCGATATCGTCATCAGCCCCCATCTCCGTGGCGACCAGTGTGAGGGGAAAGGTCCAGTGTACGCCGGACAAACACCGCACTGCGAAGAACACGGAGCACCTACACACACACACACACACACACAACGTTAAATGGTACAACACATTGCACTCCTTTTGCCTTGTCTCAGGGTGTTCAGCAGCTTGATTATTGGTCACACACACACACACACACACACACACACACACACACACACACACACACACACACAACATGAGTCTAACAGAATCCGAAAATGTATTTCTGCGAGATCTCCCCTGGTTTTCATGACCCTCAAAGGAGCGTGTGCCAGTGAGTGAGTGAGTGAGTGACTGTGAATGTGCATGTGTACTGGGTTACCTGTGGGGCCTCCGGGAGTTATTAGCGACTATTCTACCAGGGTGTCTGCGTGACAACGTGTGTGTGTGTGCGTGGGGATTTCCTGGCGACGATTAGCGATGTAAAACCAGATGTAAAGCTAGCAGATGCAAATCCTGCATCACCTCAATGACATGTAATGACTTTGAACTACATTAACCAGTACCCATCCTAAGGACCAGCTGTTGTGTATGCAAACAATGCAGTGCTGCTTCCCATCTCAAAGTAATAAACAGCTTAATCACATAAAGGTGACATATTATACCACCAGGTGTGAGGGTGATAAGCCATTACAAGACGTTTTGGAAATCCGTCTCTATTGACATGATAGGTCGGCGTGTCCACCTAGATGTATGACAGATAGATCAGTCTACCAGCCTACCCAGTGGGCTGTAGCAAACATTGCTCATCTATCTGTCATACATCTAGGTGGACACGCCCACTTGTGATGTCAGAACGGTTAATGTAATGGCTAATCACACCCACACCTGGTATTATAATATGTCACCTTTAAACGGCTACGTTCAAGACGGCGTCTGCCTTGCCCGACGCGGTGTGTATGAACAGAGTAGAGAAAGAGAGAGAGATCATCGATCGTCGCAGTAAAGAAGTAAGAATAATTGGTTAGTTGATTGGATGACTAAACAATATGCAATATAGTGTGTGTGTGTGTGTGTGTGTGCGCGCGCGTGCGTGTGAACAGGGGGTACCTGTGGGGTTCCCTGGGTGTGTAGACCAGGTTAGCGGTGAGCACTACAGCGCCAGACTCGGGGTCTCTGCAGGCGGCCGCGACGGAGACCGCCAAGCACTCGTCCACCAGGGGGCGCTGATCCTCATTATCACAACGCACCCCACACTGGAAGTCGTCCACACACACCGCTGGGACGGGACAGAAGAAGGGGGTAAAACAGTGCATTCGGCAGTGCAAGATCATGCGTAAAAGGTGCATGAAAGTATTTCCGACCACTAGGGGGCAGAAAGTGCTCTACAAGTACAAGCTTGGTACAAGCAAGTCCTGAAAGACCCGTTTTCCAGATTCAACAAGAAACATGTCCAGCCTAGTCCAGGTAGGACTCGAACGAAGGGTTTGTTATTTTGCGATTTCGGCTCCTCCCCTACCTATCCCTCCGAGCCAATAAGCTTCGACCCTGCAGGAATTGGCGGTTGCAGACCGCAAGCACACCGAACAACCCGCCCGCCCTCCAAAGGACCCTCGGTCCACGCGCACCTCCTCCTTCCTGTCCAGCCGCATCTCGGCCACCGGTGAGTCGGACCTCCAGCGGCTCCTCCAGACGGCCCCCCGCCTGGCACCGGACCACTCGCAGCGGCGCCGACTCCGACGGTGGCGGTGGCCCAGGGAGGCCACGGAGGGCGTACGCCCAGCGGATGCCGGCCGCGTTCCCCTCTTTGGTTTCTGCCGGCCTGGCAGCAACATTTAACAAATAGAATCAAATGCGTCTTAGGAAGATATCCTTTGTGGTTTATCTTTGAGGTATTTTTTTTGTAACAACCTCAACGGCCTTTGGCTTTGACGCCAAAGACTTTTCAAGCATCAAATAAATTAATTAATCTTTGGATGGTTTGGGTTTGGCGGAAAGGCAGCAAAAACAAATCCAATGAACCTAACAAACCCAGGCACCCACATTAAACATCAACCATCATTCATTTGTATTTAGGGCGTTAGCGGACGCATCAGAAACGTCATCAGCATCCCCCCACCTGGTGCTGTCGGGCTGGTGGGATGCTGCGCGGGGCTCCAGGCTCTGGAGGAGAGGCTGCAGGGTGATGTAGAGCCAGGCCAGCTGCGGTTTCATGGTCTCGGGGGCGAACACCACCGGGACGTCCAAACAGGCCCCGGCCCCAACTCGCAAGCCTAGCATAGGGACCACATGTAAACCAGCCTAAGCATTCATAAAAATAAGTAACTGCAGAAATAAGCATTATGATACCACCTTAGCATAGGGGTGAGGGATACCCTATTAAATAAAGCATCTGTTTAATTAATTTGTCGCCACCTAGTGGAGAAGAGAACAAGTCCAGGACAAGGGTAGTGAAGTGGAGCAAGAGCTCACCTTGGGTACGTCTGAGAGGGACCCAGAACACCTGCTTGTCTTTTTTAACTGGTTGGCCACTGGTGGTCCCACCCGGGTCCTCATCTGGGAAGAGGTGACAATGTGGGGATTTAATAGGGTCCAAGCGATAAGGTCAAACTTCAGGGAGCGCACTCTCTGCGTTGATGTCACATCACTAACACCAACAAGTGACCAGGATTGGCATACCATCATTAATGATTTTATATTTTCAATGCAGTCGTCGAATGTCTTAGCTGTATGTACCCGACGGTGTTGATGCATTTATGTCACCATACGACGAGGCAGTACATGAGCGCATGAGTGTGTAGAGACCTGTGAGTGATATGCTGAGCAGGGCCGGGTGCTCCGTGGGATTGGAGAAGGGGATGTTGACCGAGGCATGGGAACCAATCACGGAGGAGATGCTCACCGGCTGGAAGCCACACCCACTCAACAAGAAACACCAGGCTTTTATCTGAGGCGGGGTGAGAGAGAGCAGTCAGTGTAAAAGACACTTTTATGCAAAAAGTTTGGACAAACTCTACTATGTTATTCAAATGAGTGTGCGTGCGTGCGTGCGTGCGTGCGTGCGTGCGTGCGTGCGTGCGTGCGTGCGTGCGTGCGTGCGTGCGTGCGTGCGTGCGTGCGTGCGTGCGTGCGTGCGTGCGTGCGTGCGTGCGTGCGTGCGTGCGTGCGTGCGTGCGTGCGTGCGTGCGTGCGTGCGTGCGTGCGTGCGTGCGTGCGTGCGTGCGTGCGTGCGTGCGTGCGTGCGTGCGTGCGTGCGTGCGTGCGTGCGTGCGTGCGTGCGTGCGTGCGTGCGTGCGTGCGTGCGTGCGTGCGTGCGTGCGTGCGTGCGTGCGTGCGTGCGTGCGTGCGTGCGTGCGTGCGTGCGTGCGTGCGTGCGTGCGTGCGTGCGTGCGTGCACCTGGGAGCAGCTGAAGGTGATCCGGGCTCTGTGGTCTCCCAGGAAGGAGGGTCTGAAACGGACACCCAGCATGCTGCTCGACTGTGGTGCAACCAAGATCTGCGACACACACACACACAGACACACACACACACACACACACACACACACACACACCAACCATGAATGATGGGAATAGTGTGTGTTTGTGTGTGTGTGCCCATGTACACCTACGGTGTGTCTCCCATCCGTCTCCAGCTTGTAGTTCTTGGGGTTGCTGTTAGCGACCTTCAGCTCCAGAGACTCTGCTGTGGGGTTCTCCAGGACGATGGTCTGTCTGACCCACCTAACACACACACACAGACACACACACACACAAACACACACACACGCACAACGTCATCACCCGCACCACCTTGTAGTCTATGCAATGTGGTCTGTTCTGGGCAGTGGGCAGCCAATCAGGAATCGATTCATCAGAGATCCCTTTTTCCCTTTTAACATAAACTTGCCCAAAATGTTCAAAGTATTTTCCAAAACTTGGGACAGGGATATTTTTTGGGTCAAAAGCAAGCACCGGAAAATACAATTGAGTGTTAAAGAATGGACGACTGGCTAGGCTAAAGGTAGCATTAGCAGGCTAGCTCTCCCTGGTAAGGCACCAGCTCTCTAATCGCTTGGCGGGGGTCAAAATGTGATTGCAAGTATGGAACATTGTATCATAGCATACAAATGTCTCAATGAAAGTACTTCAGGGTAACATTGCACACACATCGGAAAGATAGAACATGGAAAGAATAGTAAATCAATGTTAGATGTTTTATAACAATGTCAATGTGTTTAAGCATGTGTTGTTACTTTAATGTGTTTAAATCAGGGCTAGTGTCGTCGCTCGTCCCATTCCTGTTTTCACACGCACTGATGAGCGGTTATCATGCTAACAGTGTGTGTGTGTGCGTTTGCGTATGCGTGTGCGTGTGTGTGTGTCTACTTACCTCCCAACCTCACAGTGGACGGGGGGAAGTGTGGAAGGAGGGGGACTCACAGCGACCAGCTCCAGCTGGTACCACAACTCGCCCAGAGACTCTGACTGAAACACCACACTGACACACGCACACACACACACACACAGTAACATTTCAGGACCCTGAATCTCGTCATGTATTCAATATCCTATATTGTGTGAGTGTGTGAGTTTGTGAGTGTGTGTATATGTGTGAGTACGTGTGTGTATTTTTGGGTGTGTGCATTCAATGCGTGTGTTTGACTGAACGTGGGTACGTGTGTGTGTGTGTGTGTGTGTGTGTTTCTGTGTGTGCATGTGGGTGTGTTTATGCATGCGTGTGTTAACTGAACGTGGGTACGCAGGCGTGTGTGTGTGTGTGTGTTTCTGTGGGTGTGTGTATGCGTGTGTGTTGGACTGAACGCGTGCGTGCGTGCGTGCGTGTTACCTGCCGGTGGTGCGCCCCTCTCGGACCGGCGTGAAGGTCACCCTGTAGCTGAGGGCACCCCTCGGGGGGGCTCTCAGCTCCCCACTCAGCCCCTCCCCCTCCAGGTCCACGTCCACCTTCCCCCCAGCGGGGTGACGGACCGCCAGCTCCACCATCGAGGACCCCTGGGGCCACACGGGCACTTTATTAAACACGTGCACTGCACTCAAACACCTGTTGGATTGACGCTGGTGACCCATGAACTGCCAGTGACAGCAGTTACGCAACGTTGGATTTCGCGACACGCGTGTGTGTGTGTGTATCTGTGTGCGTGCGTGCGTGCGTGCGTGCGTGTCTCACCAGAACAGAGCTCTGTATATTCAGGATGTCCAGGGGCGGAGGGGGCTTGCTGGATATCTCTACGGAGAAATACACCTCGTAGGGTCTGAAGACGTCCCCTGCACACGACACACACACACACGTACGCAAACACGCACGCACACACAGATACACACACACACACACACACACACGCACGCATGCAAGCACACACACACAGAATAATAAATGTGGGTCTTAGGCTCTGGTTCAAAGGGAGCAGGGAACTATTAATAATTAGAGATAAGAGGTTTATTGATAAGATCAGAGGAATATTGATTTCATGCTTTCGGTCACTTGTCTTGCTTATTGTCAGATGCTTTTGATAAAACAAACATCCTACCAACCAATCGCTCAATTTAACTGAAATGAAAAGCATAAAATAAACCTTGTAAACAATTTTTCCCCCTAGATATTATTATCCACTTATCAACAATACACTCTTAATCAAATGGCTTTATCTTCCCTAGTGTGGGGAAGAGAGATGAGCATTCCAACTGTACTCATACTCAATAGAGATGCATCAAGGTTTTGAGCATGGCAACGTTGTCAGTTTAAGTGATCAGTTCACTGCTCCCCTACTTCCTGTCAGCAGGGGGCGGGTGTGGTCAGACGGGGGCGGGAACAAAGAGCAGGCCTTACCGGGGTTGTTCGCTGGCTCCTCCCCTTTCTCCGTTGCGACAAACGACACACTCCCTGCGAGAGGGGATGGGTCAGGGATGGGTTGTGTTTACACTGACAGCAGACGCAACGCAAAATGACGGCAGCACAGACAGACAGACAGACAGACAGACAGACAGACAGACAGACAGACAGACAGACAGACAGAGAGCCACCTGTGGTCCGTCCTCGTTTCCACGGTGACATGGCCAGAGTGTAGGCGGCGGTCTGACCTGGCATAATCTCCAAGGAGGTACCGCCGCTCGCAATGGCCAGGTCGGTGACCACCTTCACACACACACACGAAGCAAACACAAACACACACATTTTTTACATAAAACAACAAAAATGCAACAAAAACAACAAAAATGCTTTCATGGTTTGTGTGTGTGTGTGTGTGTGTGTGTGTGTGTGTGTGTGTGTGTGTGTGTGTGTGTGTGTGTGTGTGTGTGTGTGTGTGTGTGTGTGTATGTGTGTGTGTGTGTGTGTGTGTGTGTGTGTGTGTGTGTACCTGCAGGGTGATCTTGTGCCGCCTGAAGTTTGGGACTCGTAAATCTGTGCGGGTGACCTGCCCCACTTGACAGTGTAGTACAACGTGCTCCACCGGCAGGGGGAGCTGTCCCACTCCTCGGAGGGTGAACGTGTGTTCCGTGCCGTCACAATCGTTCAACAGCGACAGCTTGCCCTGTAGGGTGATACATACGTTTAGAAAATGTTATGTATTTGAGAAATATAATCCGCATTAACAAACAAGCCCTCACTTTGCTTCACTATGGTTAAACTACAAGATTATGAACGTCAATTCTGGTTATTATTTCATGCAAGGCATTGGTGGTTCAGTGGTAGAATTCTCGCCTGCCACGCGGGAGGCCCGGGTTCGATTCCCGGCTAATGCATGCACCCTTTTTCTTTTCTTTCTTTTCTTTCTTTACAGCGCTATAATATTTGTAACGTTATCAAATAATATACGTTAATTAACATTTTTCTTTTTTTTTATAATTATTATAATAATAATAATCATTTAAATACTTACTAAAAACATAAGTGACACCAAAAACATCAGTTTCTTTACTCAGTGGTCGTGGAGAAATAAATATAATATGATGACAAGATGAGCGATTCAATAGCAGAGGAGGTGGGACCTGCTATGTGTGATATGAAAAAAGTGGGTAGGGCTACCGTGACCACGCATTGCACAGCAGGTCTAAAGGTCAGGGGGTAGGAGGCCTTCTCCTCGGCTGGTACGTCAAGCCGCTCTGGGCCACAGAATCCGGAACCACTGAGTACAGCCCGCAACCTCCAGGCATGTTTGGTCTCGTTGTGCTGACACACACACACACACACACACACACAGGCACGCACGCACATGCACATACACACACACGGATAGGGAGACAGAGACAGTCACATTGTGTGATATTGATGATATATGTTTAAATACTGAAAAACTTTTGCCAACAGTTCCCCTTCTCAACTCTCTAAATTAGGGATAGTTTTAGCACATTCTCCATACATTCTGGTGTGACAGACCAACAGACATACATATATATATATAGCTCCTCACCAATGGGATGTCTTGAGTGATTGACTGGTGAGCTGGCAAACTGAAGTCCAGGTGGGCGTGTCCTCCCTGCAGGCATGAATCAGTAATTAACTATTGGTATAACAACATATAGAACACGCCATTCTTAGGAACTTTAATAACCCTAATCAGGAGTCAAAGACCATAACATCAAATTAAAGAACACAGCAAAAATAATCACACTTAGGTCGTAGCTAGCTGTTAGCAAACCACATATTAGACATGAAAACACTCACAGAAAGCCCAAAAACAGAACTACAGATACACATAGTAAATACTAGATTTATTAGAACTACAAATACATGTTAGAAAAACTCTTTTGCCTGTGATAAAAGCCAACCGGAACAGAGACGGACGTGAATGAAACGTAATCAATTTCCTCGATTAGGGTGACACCATGGAACGTCATAGGCTGAGCCGAGATGACATCACTTCCTGGGCGGTTTGCTTTCCTACCTGTGCGGTGACCTGCATGTCCAGCTCATAGACTCTGGTGTCGAGCCATGACCTCAGCACCAGCCGGCAGCTGTAGCGGCCCGCTGCGTCAGCCTGGAAGCCGAGCGGCACACTTACACACTCCCATTCTAACAGGGAGACGCAGAGACACAGACAGAGACAGTACACAGGGCTTGTACATCAGAATGCATCATGGGAAATCTGTTGGTGACAGCCATATAGTGATGGCCATAATGAGGGGACTCGAGAGTTATAGTACTGTCAAAAAGTACTGTTTTGCCACGACCCGCATGAGAAAAACAAACAACAATATCCCCCCATAATTACAGAAAAATTCACGATTAACGACTAAACAATAACCATAAAAACACGGACTACCAACACAATAACTAGCATAACAATCCTATGCTTCCAAATTGCGACGTACAAACCCTATACTTTTTTTCTGTGACAGGGTAACTTTTCCATTACAAGCCATTAACTGAAATCAGTCTCTTCTGAGATCACAAGTGAGCGTGTCCACCTAGATGTACGACAGATAGATGAGGAACGTTTGCTACAGTCCACTGGGAAGGCTGGTAGACTGATCTATACAGCCCCCATCTAGGTGAGCACGCCCACTTGTGATGTCAGAAGGGGCCGATTTTCAAAACAGCTTGTTACGGCTAATCACACTCACACCTTGTGGTATAATATGTCACCATTAAACCAAATATAACTGAAATGTTCGAGAAACGGCTGGGTACCTGGTTCACGTTCTGCGACGGCGTGCTCTCCCAGAGGTACGGTAACGGTGTGAGGGAGGTGGAAGTGGTCGGGCAAGGACACCTCCACGCTGTACTCCAAACCCTCGCTGTGCGCTGCGTCCCTGATCCGATCAGCCTGGGGGGGGGGGGGGGGGGGGAGAACCGAGAGGCGACACACACAAACACAATGTCTATCCATACCAACAAGCACCTGTTGACCTCCGGTTTGGGGTCTTACGGCTTTGGTTATGGTCCCCACCATCCCCGTTGTTGTGTGTGTATTTTATCCATCCGTTAAGACCAGTGGTTCTCAACTAGTCCGGCCTCGGGACCCACATTTTCCCATGGTCATTAATTCGCACCCCACTTTCATACAATTCAAACCAAGCACCTTTTCTGGTCAAAAATGGGCAGGTAAACCACACATACACACTATCATCACGATAATAATAAAAAAATAAATAATAAAATAGAAGTAAAAAGAAAAAGGAGTTCAAATTGACCATTTTTGACCACACTCTCCATTACACATTCAGAACAGGTTCACGACCCACTTTTGGGTCACGTCCCACCAGTTGAGAAACCCCGGTTTAGACAGTGGCCCCACAAATGGCCTTTACAAAGTGTGTGTGCGCGCACACACACACACCTGCTGCTCGGTGGCTTTCCTCAGCGCGGCTGCCGTCCTCAGGCTGCTGCCCTCCAGGGTGTGTGTGAGCCGGCGTCTCCCCTGTTCGTGGGGGCTCATGCCGTGCTGGGCCCAGAGGCCCAGGGCCGTCTCGCGGGCCTCGTTGACCCGCGGCACGAGCAGCGTCACCTCACACGCCTCCCCGGCCGCGCACCGCAGACCCAGCGCCGGCCCTCCTCGGTCTGGACGGAGGCGGAGGGACGGGAGTACGACGGGACGTTAAAGGGGACATATCACACCGCCAGGTGTGAGTGTGGTTAGCCGCTACAAGCCGTTTGGAAAACCGGCCTCTTCTGACATCACAAGTGGGGGCGTGTCCACCTTGATGTATGACGGATAGATGTGCAACGTTTGCTAAGGTCCACCGGGTAGGCTGGTAGACTGATCTATCCAGCACACATCTAGGTGGACAACATGTGGCACCAAGCGGAGCTGCGCTCCAATTTTGTTGTATGTTTCTGCTGCAATGACAATTAAAGTTCAATTCAACACGCCCACTTGTGATGTCAGAAGAGGCAGATTTTCAAAACGGCTTGTAACGGCTAGTCACACTCAGACACGGTGGTATATGTCACCTTTAAGACAAGGGCTAACATGAAGGGGGTAAGGTGTGCTGATCCGCTTGGGGGACGGCTATGGGCGTTACATTCAAACACTTCATGCGGGTTCTGGAGGGAATCATAGGGTGGGTGTTTTAAACCCCAAAACACCCACTCAGGGTGTTTTGGGGTTTAATCAAAATGTGATACTACCAGCGGTGTCAGGGGGCGGGGCTAGGTGAGCAGTGGGCGTGGCCGTGAGAGGACACGATAGAGGAAGCTCTGCCACAGCCTTCACACTGTAGACCATATCTCCCACCTAAAAGAACACACACACACGCACAAAGTTTAGGTCGATGTTAGCGAGGATAGGTTAGCCTCATCTGTACTAGGTTAGCATTAGCCGAACTAGGTTAGAATTATCAGGGCTAAGCTAGCATTATGCAGGTTTGGTTAGCTTTATCTGTACTAGGTTAGCGTCATCCGGGCTAGGTTAGCATTATCCAGGCTTAGTTAGCATTATCCGGGCTAGGTTAGCTTTGATCTAGGTTTAGTTAGCATTATCGGGGCTAGGGTTAGGGTGGTACTGACGCGTGGGCAGAGCAGCAGCAGGGAGCAGTGCTTGGGGCCGGGACTCAGAGGCAGGAAGCTGACCTCCAGCATGTCCCCCTGGCCCGGCTTCAAGCAGACGCTCTTCACGGCGCTGAAAAACTCCCCCGCCTCAGCGCCTGGACGGGGACACACATACACATACGGTTCAATACCTCTTGGGCTGCATTCTTACTGCTAACCATCAAAGTAAAATGATTGTATAATTGTGAACTAGACGGATGAGTCAAAACTGTGTGTGTGTGTGTGTGTGTGTGTGTGTGTGTGTGTGTGTGTGTGTGTGTGTGTGTGTGTGTGTGTGTGTGTGTGTGTGATTTATCACATTCACTCCCATTTCCTCCCTCCCTACCTCTGCTTTCAGAGTCGGACTCTGGCGATTCACTTGAAGAGGAAGAGAGAAAGCGAGACAAGAGAAAGGGATTGGAGTGGGGTGGGGGGGCGAGAGAGAGAGATCAAATAACTTTGTCAATCTGCGTTGTTGGGTGCATATAATAGTGTGTGTCAAGTCTATTAAAGTAATGATTGCGCACAAAAGCTTAACTTAATTTATAATTTCCATAATGTCACAAATGGGCAACACAAATAAGGGTCTTTGTGTGTTACGATAGTCTGTGTGTGTGTTACCTGCAGTCTACAGAGGCCTGCTGGAAGAGGCTGATGGTGTCCTCGTCAAGCTCCCCTGGTGGAGACCTGACCTCCATCAGCAGCACTCTGAAAACCAACACAGAGACTGCTGTTGCACACACTCACGTGTGTGTGTGTGTGTGTGTGTGTGTGTGTGTGTGTGTGTGTGTGTGTGTGTGTGTGTGTGTGTGTGTGTGTGTGTGTGTGTGTGTGTGTGTGTGTGTGTGTGTGTGTGTGTGTGTGTGTCTCCCCCCTACCTGAAGCAGGCGTCTGTGGGGAAGGGGTTGGTGATTGGCAGCTGAATGCGTTTCAGCTGGTAGCAGGGAGACGTGCATCTGACCATCTTCTACAGAGAGAGAGACAGGGCCGTACAGACGTAGAGGTGGAGATACAGAGACAGTGGAGATACAGACAGACAGACAGACAGACAGGCAGGCAGGCAGACAGACAGACAGACAGACCGAGATGGTCGTGGTCGTACTCACATTGGGCTTCAGGTGGGTGAGCTTGGTCTTCAGGGCGAAGGCCAGAGTGCCGCCGCGTGGACCAATAGCAGAGCAGGAGGTGAGCAGCAGGAGCGCCTCCATTGGCCGCAGGGAGCTGCCGGAGAAGTGGACGCCGACTTCAGCGCTGGCTCTGCACGGGACCAAGCCCCCAGCGCCGCGGACCACCAGAGAGACAGCAGACCAGTGGGAATATTATGAGCAAACGCCATTCACACAGCACTCACACTTTAACATTATCACCAGGGGTCAACATGTACGTCATATGCTTGTTTGTTTTACTGATCGTATGTCATGGTGATGTCTGATGCGACACAACAGATTAGAAATTATATCTTATCTCAAAATAAAATATAAACGCAGAATGTAAATCGACTGGGACTGAGGTCAAAGATTAGTGTGTGTGTGTCTACCCAGGAGGAATGGTGACAGTAGAGTCGCTGGGGAGAGAGAAGAAGTGGGCGTCCGAGCCCAGCAGAGAGCACTGGTACTGCAGGGGCTTGGAAGAAGGGCTCTTGAGACGCACCTGCACACAAACGCGCACACACACACACACACACACACACACACTATGTGTCACATTACATACTACATAGTCATGTGTGTGTATGTGATTGTGCGTGCGTGCGTGCGTGCGTGCGCGTGTGTGTTTGTGCACGTGTGTGTGTCTGACCTGCTTGGTAACAGTGCTGTGGAGTTCTCCTGAGAATGTGATGGTTCGGAGTGGGCGGAGCCGAGGCAGATGTTCGTACAGGTGGACACACAGCATCAACATCTGGACGGGGTTAGGGTCCGACAGGTCTGTAGGCTGGCGTCACACACACACCACACAGAAATTACCTTAAAGTACTGTGTATAGATCTATGTGAAATGGATTCACCCTTATGTTGGGCGAGAGACCTCTAGGTCCTGTATGTCTACGTTGGGCGAGAGACCTCTATTACCTGTATTTCTACTTTGGGCAAGAGACCTCTATTACCTGTATTTCTACGTTGGGCGAGAGACCACCAGTACCTGTATGTCTACGTTGGGCAAGAGACCACCAGTACCTGTATGTCTACGCTGGGCGAGAGACCACCAGTACCTGTATGTCTACGTTGGGCCAGAGACCTCTATTACCTTTGTGTCTACATTGGGCGAGAGACCTCTATTACCTTTATGTCTACGTTGGGCGAGAGACCACCAGTACCTGTATGTCTACGTTGGGCGAGAGACCTCTAGGTCCTGTATGTCTACATTGGGCGAGAGACCTCTATTACCTGTATGTCTACGTTGGGCGAGAGACCTCTAATACCTGTATGTCTACGCTGGGCGAGAGACCACCAGTACCTGTATGTCTACGTTGGGCGAGAGACCTCTATTACCTGTATGTCTACGCTGGGCGAGAGACCACCAGTACCTGTATGTCTACGTTGGGCGAGAGACCTCTATTACCTGTATGTCTACGCTGGGCGAGAGACCACCAGTACCTGTATGTCTACGTTGGGCGAGAGACCTCTATTACCTGTATGTCTACGCTGGGCGAGAGACCACCAGTACCTGTATGTCTATGTTGAGCGAGAGCGTGCACAGGGCCTGCACCAGGATGATGTTGTTGTGGAGGATCTGCTCCAGACTGCTGCTCGTTGTGTACATCCTGTGGAAGTGGCTGCTGACCTGTGATCACACATGCACACACACACACACACACACACACACACACACAAACACATATATAATGTTTATTATAACCCACACGCACATATTATTATAACACAAAACACACACGTTAATGATAACACACACCGGGCTATTTTAACGCACACCCACACACACATACACAGACACACACAGTTGATTGTTACACACACACACACACACACACAGGTTATAATTACACACACACACACGTTAATGATAACACACACCGGGCTATTTTAACGCACACCCACACACACAGGTTACTATAACACACAGACACACACACAAACACACACAGGTTTTATAAGACACACAACTGACCATGTGGGGACAGTAGGCGGCCAGCAGTGCTGCCAGCACCAGCCCATCGGCCAAGTTGAGGTCAAAGTTCACGATCCAGCGGGCTGCTGGGAGCTCACCTGAGAGAGTATCAGAGCAGAAACACGTTTAGTATCCCATGCCTGGAAACATTCTGGATGGGTAATAGTGATGGTGGAGAATGTATTGACATTAGGATTCGGTTCAACTTAGGGAAGCCAACAATGTTGACATCAAATTTTACGATGAATAAAAAAGGCATTGAAATTCACCTGTGCATGAATGTGAATTCTTTTTCAAATCTCTCGGCTGTCTGTTGGTCTTTTTCTCTCTGTGTCTGTGTCTCTGTGTGTGTGTGTGTGTGTGTGTGTGTGTGTGTGTGTGTGTGTGTGTGTGTGTGTGTGTGTGTGTGTGTGTGTGTGTGTGTGTGTGTGTGTGTGTGTGTGTGTGTGTGTGTGTGTGTGTGTGTGTGTGTGTGTGTGTGTGTGTGTGTGTGTGTGTGTGAACCTGTGCTCCACACGCTGCTCCTCATGGCCTGGTAGTGTGTGTTGAGCCAGGCCAGAAGGTGGAGCTCCCAGGAGGAGTAGACATTGCTGCCCAGAGCCTGGTGACCTATGACCTCCCGGTGACCCTTGACCTCTCGTTGACCCATGACCTCCTGGGCCTGGAACGCATCGATATCGCCCGACACCCGACGCAGCACCAGCACCTGAAAACACACGTGATATAAGCTTAACGGGACATTGACAGACTGTAGAGACAGATAGAGAGACAAATAGAGAGAGCCAGAGAGAGAGAGAGAGAGAGAGACACATAGAGAGACACAGAGAGATAGAGAGAGAGAAACAGAGAGAGACAGAGAGAGACAAATAGAGAGAGACAGAGAGATAGAGAGAGAGAAACAGAGAGAGACAGAGAGAGACAAATAGAGAGAGACAGAGAGAGAGACAAATAGAGAGAGCCAGAGAGAGAGAGAGACACATAGAGAGAAAGAGAGAGAGAGCCAGAGAGAGAGAGAGAGAGAGAGAGAGAGACAAATAGAGAGAGCCAGAGAGAGAGAGAGAGAGAGAGAGAGAGAGAGAGAGAGAGAGAGAGAGAGAGAGAGAGAGAGAGAGAGAGAGAGAGAGAGAGAGAGAGAGAGAGAGAGACAAATAGAGAGAGCCAGAGAGAGAGAGAGCCAGAGAGAGCCAGAGAGAGCCAGAGAGAGCCAGAGAGAGACAGACAGACAGACAGACAGACAGACAG
Source organism: Pollachius pollachius (assembly GCF_949987615.1). NCBI lineage: Eukaryota > Metazoa > Chordata > Actinopteri > Gadiformes > Gadidae > Pollachius > Pollachius pollachius. The sequence goes on along the minus strand of NC_136937.1, from coordinate 27,384,121 downwards.
ACAGACAGACAGACATTCACCTTGTATATCTGCAACAGGACATCCAACCAGGAACGCTTGCTCAAGGACTCATAGTCAACCCTGCTGTAGTCTATTTCACTCTCTTCAACCTGAGGAACACACACACACACACACACACACACACACAAACATCACGCTACAGTTTCAAACAGATGACGTATAGTGGTACTGATAGATAAAAGATCATAAATTAGTGCGATCTTGTGTGAAAGAAACTATTCCTTTTATAATGATACATAAACTTAATATTTGAATTTATGTGAAACATCAAGCCGCAAATGTTATCTTATTTTTACTTGATATATGACTCAAACGATGAATTGATTTAGATTTAGATAGATGAATTAGATTTTATCAATTTTATTTTCATCGGCTAAACAATTAATTGACCAGCCCCATTGTGTTTGTGTGTGTTTGTGTGTGTGTGTGTGTGTGTGTGTGTGTGTGTGTGTGTGTGTGTGTGTGTGTGTGTGTGTGTGTGTGTGTGTGTGTGTGTGTGTGTGTGTGTGTGTGTGTGTGTGTGTGTGTGTGTGTGTGTGTGTTGTGAGTGCGTGCGTGCGTCTGTGTATACACCTGCAGAGAGCACCAGTGGTTGAACTCGTGTGTGTCCAACAGGTACTCAGGTCGGATGTGAGCCAACAGCGCCCCTCTCTCCCTGGGAAGGGTAGAGGAACACACCGTCATTTCAGAGATAGTTACATGCAGAGAGACGTACAGGCTGAGAGCCACCTAACCATTCAATCTACACCAGAGTGGCAAAGCTATGATGTTAATTGGTGATAGCCAAGAGCATAATAGTATGGCAAGACATTTTAGATTTTACTGGTGTTTGCTTCACTCTGCGAAAACAAATTCTGTTTTGTGAAAACAGAATTTGTTAATTAATATAGATATATATTAGTAAAAATGTTAATATAAATTCATTTCAATTCTGAATTTCAATCAGAATATATTTTTAAATTCTGTAGTATTCTGACTAGTAAGAATTGAAATCTGAATTGAAAAGTTGAGACCATTAAAAGCTAAAGAGCTGAGACCATTGCCATCTATAGTAGTACTTAGTTGATTACAACAAATGTGTCTTCTAGATTGATTCTGCAACACATCTCTCCACATTTTTCCTTCTCTCAATCTCCCCCCTCTCTCTTAAGACCTCCTTGCGTCTCTCCTAACCTCTCTTCCCCTCTGCCTCAACCTCTCTCTATCCCTCTCTATCACTCTCTATCAACCTCTCTCAGCCTCCCCAGCGCTCACTCTCCACTTGTCCACCATTCCTATCACCTCTCTCTACCAACCTCTCTCCCCCTCCCCACCTTTCACCCTCCACTTGTCCACCATTCCCATCACCTCTCTCTACCCCTCCACCCGTGTGTCTGTCAGGAGCGTTCATTCTACCGGAGGAAGGCCAGCATGGCCCTGTGCTGTTCCAGCAGCTGATTGGTGCGTGAGCCCACGTCCCTGGACAGTGATTGGTCAAGGGGTATGCCGGGGGGCTGGGTGGAGCTCAGATGGCGGAGCATGTCCACAACAGACCTGCAGTGGCAACGTAGATGTTGTATAATAATAAGTATTATAAGTATTATAATTACAGGATGTCAAACACATAAGTACATTACATGAAATGACATTCAAGTCAAGTAAAATGAAATAAAAATAATAAAATCAAATAAAAAGGATATTAAATAGAAGGAAGGTGTAAAGGGAGATAATAATTGTATTATAATGAGATTATAATGGAATGATAATAGTTTAATACTGGGATGATAATGGTATTATATCAGATTGTAGGAACCTGGAGTCTTTACTCTGGATGACAGGGTAACACCGTCCACGGGAATCCCTCGCCTCCATCATGGCCGACACCCTGAGCGAGAGACAGAGCGATGGAGACAAAGACAGAGAGAGACACAGACAGGGTGAGAGAGAGAATATCAACTAAATGGAAGCTATTCCTGGGGGAAGAAAGGGTTAAGCAAGCATTCACCACCACAGATTTAAGGTTGTGTTTTGGGGACAGATATTGTGTCTCCAAGCCAATCTTTAACGGTGGGTCACTGAGAGTCTAGTGGATTTGGACATAAGACAAGTGAGAGTACCTTCGAGGAGTGTCTGTGTACCTGTGTGTGTGTGTGTGTGTGTGTGTGTGTGTGTGTGTGTGTGTGTGTGTGTACCTCCTCAGTGTGTGTGTGTGTGTGTGTGTGTGTGTGTGTGTGTGTGTGTGTGTGTGTGTGTGTGTGTGTGTGTGTGTGTGTGTGTCTGTGTGCGTAGTGCGTGTGTGTGTGTATGCCTGTGTGTGTTTGTGTGCGTGCGTGCATGCGTGCCTGTGTGCGTAGTGTGTGTGTGTGTGTGTGTGTAGTGCGTGTGTGTGTACCTCCTCAGTGTGTGTGTGTGTGTGTGTGCCTAGTGCGTGTGTGTGTACCTCCTCAGTGTGTGTGTGTGTGTGTGCCTGTGTGCGTAGTGCGTGTAAGTGTACCTCCTCAGTGTGTGTGTGTGTGTGTGTGTGTGTGTGTGTGTGTGTGTGTGTGTGTGTGTGTGTGTGTGTGTGTGTGTGTGTGTGTGTGTGTGTGTGTGTGTGTGTGTGCGCGCGCACAGTGCCTGTGTACCTCCTCAGTGTGTGCGGTATGGTAACGGGGTGCGGCCCGTCGGGCCAGCCGAACAGAGTGAACCACCGCTGGGCAGCCAGCAGGACCCCCTGGGAGCAGAGCCCCTCCTCAGAGCCGGGCCCCGGGAATTCAGGGAACGCGCCTGTGATCGGGGGGTCCCGACCCCAAGACCCTTCCTCCTGCACCCTGCTGCCGCTGCTTCCCCCCTCAGCCTGACTCTCTGGGCGGGAGTCTGGCGGGGCACACACACACACACGGTAACATTCATGCAGGACCACACACACACACACACACACACACAAACACACACACACACACACACACACGCATGGTAACATTCATGCAGGAACACACACACGCACACACACACACAAACACACATGCATGGTAACATTCATGCAGGAACACACACACACACACACACAGACACACACACACACACAAACTCACCCTCACCTGAGACGGAGGTTCTGTTGGGGGTGCCATATGGAGCGAAGGAGGAGGAAGAGGCGGAAGTGAGGCAGGAGGCGGGACTCGGTGATTGACAGCGCTGAAGGACCGCCTCCACGGGCCCCTGGCTGTCGTCCCTTGAGCGTGCATCAGACGGGTCACCTGGGAGACAGGTCAGAGCCAATCTTGTGTGTGTGTAGAGTGAAGAGTGAAGAGTGGAAGAGTGTGTGTGTGTGTGTGTGTGCACGCGCGTGTGTGTGTTTGTGTACATCGAAATGTCTTAGTGCATGTGTACGAGTATAGATGTATGCATGTATGTGTGTGTGTGTGGATGTATAAATGTATAGATATATAGATGTAAAGATAGATATATGTACTCATAGATGTTTATATGTATAGATGTATGTTTGTATGCATGCTGCATATGTACGTAAAGATGTATGTAAAGTCTGGATGTAAAGATGTATAGATGTATGTCAGTCTGGATATATAGATGTATAGATGGATGGATGGACGGACGGATGGATGGATGGATGGATGGATGTATAGATGTATGTCTGTGTGTTTGTATGCATGCATGTATAAATGTATGTAAAGTCTGGATGGACGGTTTACAGATGTACAGATACGTATGCATGGTGTTACCGGCCCTGAGCACTATGTGCTGGTCGGAGCGGTGCAGAGCCATGTAGGGCCAGACAGTCAGCAGGCAGCCGTCAGCAGCAGCACACACATCCACCTCAAACCTGCAGGGAAGACGGCCCACAACCAGCTCAGGCCTCACTGCTCCCCGATGTTGGCATCACCAACTCAACTCACTCCTATCACAGCCATTGCCTCATCCCTGGTTATATTAGACTGCTTTGGCGGTGTACACATTTATTCCCCATGCAAATAAAGCTGCTTCCAGAATTTCCAGAGTGCGAGACGGAGAATTGACTCAAATAAGAGTTGAAGGATGAACGGCGACTAGACCCAACAGCAGGCGGGCGGTCTCCGTACCGGTGGCCGAGGTGGTCGGAGAAGACCAGCGTGGAGCGCACCGACAGGGTCCCGGAGGAGCGGAAGGAGACGCAGCACGTCAGAGGGGTGGAGCGCTGCCATGTGCACGCAGAAACACACAGACACACACACACGCACACAGAAACACACACACACACAGAAACACACACACACACACACGCACGCACAGACACGCACGCACACACACACACATAGACACAGACACACACACGCACAGACACACAAACACACACACACACACGCACTCACACACGCACACACACAGTCAGCCAAGCAGCAGATAGCAGGGGATACAAGTCCAGGCCAAAGTTCTCCAAGTGTTCAAAATTATAAACTATAAACTTTCCGATAAATGGTTAAATTGTAGTGAGTGTAACATAATTCACCTACAGTATTTTGTTATGTGTTGTTCTTTACACTGTGTTAGGCATGTCGTTTACTGTCTCTGTGTTTCAGGGATCGCTGTCCCTTTAAGGATTACGAGCTTCTCATGACGCGGAGCCCGATGCAGCATATGTTCACTTGCAGCACGTTTTGATTCCTGTTTTCTAAAACTAAATAAACGAGTCACACAACTGTGTGCTCAACGTGCAAAATTGTATCCTTCATTTAAGGCAATTTCCACAAAATAATAATAATAATAATAAAACCCTCTATAGTTTCCTGTAGTAATTCAAAGAAAGAGTCTCATCACTAAGTCTTTTCAAAATAAAGTGTCTTTCAATATGGCTGTTTTAAGTCTATATCTAGCCTTCTGCGGTTGTGAAGCTTCTTCTCCTCCTGCTGGGGCTCCAGGGAGTGGGGCTCACCTGGCCTTGGGCGGGCCCAGGCAAGGTGCTCCCTTGGGGGAAGACCACAGACAGACAGGATCTGGAGCCCTCCTTCCCATCTACCTCAAACACTTCAGCAGTCACACTGCACCCACTGGGGAGGGACAGAGACAGGCAGACAGACAGACAGGCAGACAGGCAGGCAGACAGACGGAGACAGACAGACAGAAATTGATACAAGTTATGAATACACCTTGAATGACAGACACATATGTAGATGAATATGTGTGTGTGTGTGTTTTTTTGTATGTATGTATTGATGCACGTATGTATGTATGGTCGTATGTATGTGTGTGTGTGTGTGCACACACCTGGGGTACCCTGTGGCCCAGATCGTGAGTGTCGCCGTGGCGACGGTGTCCAGCGGTACGGGGGCGAGGAGGAGACGAGCGGGGAGGAAGGTGAGGGTGGGGCGGGGGCTGGTTACCGTGACAACGAGCTCTCTGTACGGGTGAGCCCCCTCTTCCTCCCCCACCAGGAAGAGGGGGAGGGACAGCCGGGTGACTCGCCCGCCCACTGAGAGAGAGAGAGAGAGAGAGAGAGAGAGAGAGAGAGAGAGAGAGAGAGAGAGAGAGAGAGAGAGAGAGAGAGAGAGAGAGAGAGAGAGAGAGAGAGAGAGAGAGAGAGAGAGAGAGAGAGAGAGAGAGAGAGAGAGAGAGAGAGAGAGAGAGAGAGAGAGAGAGAGAGAGAGAGAGAGAGAGAGGAATAAAAAAAATAGTTTCCAGTCAAATAAAGTGAATGCATGACGGAGGTATAGTCATACAGGTTGTCGTTACATGGGGGGGTCTGACCTGCGCAGACCGCCCGGTCGCTCACGGAGACCGCCAGGCTGACGCTCTGGCCGGGCCCCAGGCTGCCCTCCCGGGGCCAGACCTCCAGCAGAGGGGGGCCTCCGTCGGGTCCCAGTGATAGAGCGCTGCAGTCCAACGCCCAGCCAACAGCCAGGGAGCTCACACCACGCCAGGCCCTCAGCTCCACGCTCTGGGGGGGAAGAAGGTAAGGGGGAGGGGAGAAGATGGAGGAGAATGGGTGGAGGAGAAGGTGAAGTACATGATGGAGGAGGAGGAGGAGGAGGAGGAGGAGGAGGAGGAGGAGGAGGAGGAGGATATTGGTAGGAGGTAGATGGGGGGGGACAGAGGGAGAGAAAGATTTGAGAAGAAAGTTTTGTTGGTCACAATTTTTATATATATTTTTAATAAATACTGAAATAAAGAGGGAAGGAGGGGGCGGATATGGGACATACCTGTGTGTACACAACAGACTGCGACGCCAAAGGTTCCAGGTGGAACTCAAGGCTAGAGGGGGACATCTCCAAAGGGGCGCACAGGGCTGGATCACAGCAAGAGGTTGATCGTTAATAATCCTAATTCTCCTGGCGGCCATCTTGGCTCTTAGCGCTAGCACAGTGTGCTAGCGCTAAGATGTTACCAAGACCGCCGCTAGTTGAAGGCCAATTTAATGGGCTGACACATGCTTTTAACAAAGACTGTAGAAGTGAAACAACCTTATGAATAGACAAAAATATACATTATGTACAGTGACAAACAATGACCACGTGTCGGTCCCGTCTTCCTTAAAGGTGGAGCTTCCAACAAGAGTCTATACTCTTGGTGTGCGTTTTATGTGTTTTACGGTTGCGGTGAATTAGACCACCTCACCTGTGGCGCGCACACGCCGCGGCCCCGTCTCCATGACGACGGGCGCGGGTCGGGAGGTGAGGACCCCGGGGCCGGCGGACAGGGAGCCGGAGGTGTGGGAGGAGGAAGTGGTGGGGGGGGTGGGGAGGTGGAAGACCCTTGGAGGAGAGGCAGGAGCGGAGGGACAGGAGACCCAGCGCACGCCGTTGACCGTGAGCGGCAGTAGGAAGTCGTAGCCGGCGACCTGTGGCGAAAAACGAGCGCACCCAAACTACTACACTCCCTAGGGACATGCTTTCTACTGGATTGTGCACAATCCACATGAGTTGTATCCGTCCCTATCAAATAAACCCTAATTAATTAACTAACTAACTCTTACACTCCTCATAAGACATTTTAAATGTCTTATGTGGGACCTGAGGTCAGTGTGTAACAATAGTGTGGTACTTTTTACTGGTGGTAAGACTTGAGTGCTTTCAAGGGTTGAGGAGTAAGGCTCACCTGAGTGGGGGAGAACACCAGGCCACACTCCACCGCCTGGAGGCCCTCCAGGTGCACCGTATTGGCCCCTGGCCCCAGACTGGTCCCTGACAGCGCACACACAAATACACATTATTTTCGAGCGTGTTTGTGTGTGTTAAAGAGTGATAGTGACAGACAGACAGACAGACAGACAGACAGACAGACAGACAGATAGACAGACAGACAGACAGACAGACAGACAGACAGACAGAGAGAGAGAGAGCGTGCGTTCTGCGGGCGTGCTTGCGTTTTGTGAGCGTGTGTGCGTGCGTTCTGCGTGCGTGCGTGTGTGCGTGCGCTACCTGTGGAGGGAGCTCGCAGGGTGAAGTCGGAGTACTCTGATAGGTGGAACGTGACCGAGGCGGCGGCGGAGGAGCTGTTGGTCAGCCCGAAGGGAACCTCGTGCTCAGAGCCAACATGGACGCCGCCAAACTGGAACTCAGCCTTATGGGAGAAGCGGGATGTCAAACTGTAAAAGTAACACAAGTTTTAAAAAACAACGTCTAGATTGACACACACACTGTCACTCACCACACTAATGTCAATATTCGGGGGCTCCACCGACCCCCCGACTCTGAGCTCAATGGACTTCCTGTTCCTCAGGGCAATCTGTCTCACAAAGACACACACACACACACATAATTAAAATACTGAAATCTGGGTGTGTATCATTATTTTTTTTCTCTCTCTCAGACACACACACACACACACAATTAAAATACTGAAAACTGGGTGTGTATCATTATTTGTCTCTCTCAGACACACACACACACAAACACACACACGCAGTAACCGTGATGTTCAGGCACCATCAGTGTGTTTCTGACCTTGATGCGGGTGTCGAACCTCATCACAGCCTCTGGGTTGAAGTGGACCTCCAGGGGGGTCCGCGCCCCCACCGGCACCTCCCCCTCGTACGGGCTCAGCACCATGCCTGGGAGAGGACATGGGTCTAGAAGCTGGAGCACACACACATGCACACACACACACACACGCACAGACGCATGCATACAGACACACACACGTATGCACAAACAAACACACACAAACAAACATGCAAACACACACACACACACACACCAAACAAACATACAGAATCGTGAACACACACACACAAACCTCATTCAAACACTCAAACACAAAACACAGACACCATGCAAGCACAATTCTCCATTGGCACTAAAATAGTTGCTGAATTCAAAAGCACACATTGAACTCTGTACTTAAATATAGTACGATTTGTGAATAGCTCTTTGTGTTAGGAGAAAGAAAGAAAGACAAAGAGGGATAACGCGAGACATGAATAATAGAGAGCTAGATAGAGAAACATAGAAAGAGAGAGAGAGAGAGAGAGAGAGAGAGAGAGAGAGAGAGAGAGAGAGAGAGAGAGAGAGAGAGAGAGAGAGAGAGAGAGAGAGAGAGAGAGAGAGAGAGAGACACAGACGGACAGACAGACACAGAGAGCTAGATAAAGAAACATAGCCAGACAGATAGAAAGAGAGACAGACAGACAGACAGACAGACAGACAGACAGAGACACACAGACAGACGGACAGAGAGAAAGGGAGACATAGAGAGACAGAGAGAGCGGGTGTTAACCTGGAAGTAGGCGGGGTGGTGTCCGGTGTTATGCAGGAAGACGGTCTTGACAGTGTGCATGTTGAGGGGGATGGACCCTAGCTTCACCAGGCTCTCTGAGAGCTGGACCCTGGGGGAGCCCACCTGGAACACACACACACATCATCCCAGCGGTACTGTCATGTTTTGGTTGTCATCTAAATCAGTGGTTCTCAACTAGTCTGGCCTTGGGACCCACATTTTCCCAAGGTCATTAAGTCTCAACCCGCTTTTATACAATTCAAACCAAGCACATTAATTTCTCAAAAGGGGTTCGTGAACACACGTACACATTGTCATCATGACCTTTTTTAAACATAAATACACTAATATTTCCATCTATGCATTCAAAGCACATTCCTTAAAAATAGAAGAAGTCGTTTGTTTGGACCACACACTCCGCGACCCATTCAGAACAAGTACGCAACACACTTTTGGGTCGCGACCCACCAGTTGAGAAACACTGCTCTAGATGGCCCCCCCTGTTTTGCTTATTGAGACATTCTTTGAATAGGGACGAGAACCGGCAGGAGCCTCCAATACAATATTACAACCCTTTTTTAGGTGGCGATAGGATATGTATTGTAATTCTGTTAATATTGGGGAAAAAAATATTCTGTTTTTGGTTCCTGCGTTTGTCTTGAGGCAAACCGTTGAAAGGCTTTCTGTTTGAGCGGCTGCGATGTCAGCAGTGTTGTTGATGTCATGCTTGTGATGTCACTCTCACTCCATGGCCTGAACCCCTAACGCATCGTGAGCCAGCGGTGGGGGGTGGGCACCTTGGCCAGGCAGTGCAGGCGCTGTATGTCGCCCTCGTGCACACGCAGGTCAAAGACCCCCGCGGCGGGGGAGGAGTAGGACGGGATCCAGGTCACCTCGCAGTCCAGCTCCCGCCCAGCCTCCACCGCACCTGGGGAGCGACGGACGGAGAGACGGGTAGGTGGATGGATAGGTGGATGATGGATGGATTGGTGGATGGTGGGTGGATAATGGATGGATGGATGATGGATGGATTGGTGGATGACGAAATAATCGATGACGGACGGATGATGAACGGATGGATCGATGACAGGTGGATGGATGATGAATGGATTTGTTGATGATGGATGATGGGTGGCTGATGGATGGATGATGGATGGATGAATAAATGGATGTATGGACGGATAGATGAACGATGGATGAATGTATGTGTGGATAAATGTATGGGTGAATGGATGAATGGATGGATGAATGATGGATGAATTTATGGATGGAGGAATGATGGATGAATGATGGATGAATGTATGGATGGGTGGACACATGTAATCACGGCCCACCTGTGGCCGGCCGCACCGAGAACAGCAGCCCTCTCTCCGTGACCACCGGCAGCCAGGTGAAGTCGGCCGCGCGGTTGCCACGGTTGCGGAGCGTCACGGCGCCCCTGTACCCCGATTGGTTGCCGGGGTTGGGGGCGGGGCCCAGCACCAGGTGGGTGGAGGAGAGCTCCAGCACCGGGGCCACCACCCGGGCCCGGACCTGCACCTGGCCCAGGTGGTGCTTGTTCACCGTGTAGGACACCGACCTGGTGGAGGCGGGGGGTGGGTGGGGGGAGGGGTAGGGTGGGGGGAGGGGTAGGGTGGTTGGGGAGAGGTAGGGTGTTGAAGGAGGGAGGAGACTGAGTTGAGTTGACCTCTGAGTTTAATATAAGACAAAAAAAATGATCCTTTCTCAATAGTAAAGTATTGATCCCAGACAGGGTCTGAGATCAATACCTCACGATAGCTTAATATCGAGAAGAGGATTAGAGCAGAGAGAGATCTCCCCTGGAAAAGAGCTTATACTCTGACTGTGACATCAGGGATCATGGTCAAATTAAAACAGGTTAAATAGGAGAGCCAGAAATCTAGCAGGTAGGTTTTTCCCACGGGAACGTGCCACTTTCCCTTAGCCCTGCCCCTCAATTTTGCGCGATCACGCGTAGCGGTGGAGCTGTCCCAATAGTCGTTTCATTGAGGGGTAGGGCTAAGGAGAAGGGCTAACTTGCCCTTGAAAGTACGATTTTCGAGAAGCATGTGGGAGAGACGTTGGTTATCGCTTTAATCCAAAGCGATTCACAGTAAGCCCAGAGACATGTCATTAAGGAGCAGGTAGGCGGGTTAGACAAAGATGCAGGTAGCCTGCAGACCTTCAGGGTTTCAAACCCAGAACCTTTTAACGCCTGGGACTAAAACACCGTAGCCACGAGACCACTCATCCACACTGTTCAAACATTGTCATATCCGTGTTGATCCGCAAGACAAACAAACCGCATAGACCTCCATCGTCGTGCGGGCCCCCCCCCCCCCCCATCACACCGCCCACGTGGCAGAGGGGGGTCTCACCTGTGGAAGGGTCCGGGCGTGGCGCTCTGGAACACCAGGGCCAGCGTGGTGTGCGAGCAGGGGGGCAGGACGTGGGAGAGCGGGGAGGAGCCCTGGAGCTCGGGGGGGTCCGCGCGTAGCCGCAGCCAGACGTGGGCGGGCAGCCGGTTGGTCATGTTCAGGGTGTGCAGGCACGCCGAGTGCACGCAGACCTCGCCGAAGTCCACCGTCAGGGGACCTTGGTGGGGGGGGGAGAGGAGAGTGGGGGGGGGGGGGGGGGGGGGGTTTGGAGGAGGAGGTGACAGAATGTGTTTTTCGACATGAATAATGGTGACTCTATTACTGCTTGTGTATCATTTGAAATGGTAGAAAATGGCATTCAAACAATTATTGGAGCTTGGATTATTAAAAAAAACACCATTTCAATCGCCTACACGAATGTGTTCTGTATTGGGGTATGTATTAGTAGTAGTATTTTGGCACACATTGTTTCGTACATATTTTGGGTGAGTCCATTTTGGTTATGTTTCATTGGTGTTGTTTTTTTTTTACTGCAGGTATAATGCTACAGTGACCAGACCACTCACTGATGACCACTTGATAGAGCTCCTCAGCAGACAGAGTCCTGCCACAGTCTGCCACCTCCTGGCTGGTTGACGGAACTGCATTTGTCCGCTCAGCCACCTGCAGAGAGAGAGAGAGAGAGAGAGAGAGAGAAAAGAGACATTATTTGCAATACATTTCTTGAATCCCCTGCTGTCGTTAAAATTCCACACCTGGCAACTGCCACTCTGCCCAGAGACAGACAGCAGGGCGCCATGGTTACGAGGGGGGCGTGGCTTGACGACTGCGCTCTGGTTGGACCCCAGGTCGGTAAGGAGCAATCTTGGCGGCACCAGCCCCTGAGCCGGTACAAGCCCGATGTCCACCTCTTCCACTGCCTCTCTCCTCTTCCTGGAGACACACACACACACACACACACACACACACACACACACACACACACACACACACACACACACACACACACACACACCAGCACAGTTACACAAACAGTCCTGGCTAACAAGAGGTAAGGATGTGGGGTTGCTGGGTTAACAAGCTAAAGGTAAATCGACAGAGATTTCAGAAGACTCTTACTCTATGAAAAAAGGGACGGTAGAGACAAGGTGTGTTTAATTTAGCAGTAACTTACATAACTCTGTTGAACAAAACAAATGGCAGAATCACACGAAGAAACAGAAGGTGAGAGTTCTAGGTCTGAGGCGACACAGTGGGGTTGTACCTCTCCTGGACCTTCTGCAGGCGGTTCTGTCTGAGCTGCCCAATGAAGTCCAGGTAGGCCTGCTGGTGTCTCTTCCTGTCTTCCTCCTCTTCCTCTGTGAAGGTATAGTCTGGGTCCACGTACCGGTATCGCCTCACGCCGGTGAAGATGGTCCTGCGTGGAATAAGAAATACATGCTACTGATAACTAGAGTTACGCTACCTATGGGGTAACTCAAGCCTTGCTAGCTACTGGCTAATTGAAGTCCTGCTAATTACAGGCTACCTCAAATACTGCTGGCTACAGGCTACCTCAAATACTACTGGCTCACTGAAGTCGTGCTAGCTAATGGTTTACAAAAATCCTGCTAGCTATGGGGTAAGTAATGCCATGCTAGCTATGAGCTGAATGAAATCATGCTAGCTATGGGCTAACTAAAGTGGTGCTAGCTATAGGCAATTCATGTCATTACAGGCTACAGTCTAACTAAAGTCAGGTGGGCTAACTACAACAGGCCAGTTGTGGGCCAATCAGAAGTGGCAAACCACATGCACTTGTCTGAGTGCAGACTGAGTGTTGACTCAACCCTCCCACCTGTACCCTCGGTGTGGAGATGAAGGCCTGATACTGGCAGCACGATCGTTAGGGAATGCCACAAACTCCTCCTTCCCCAGGCTTTTGCTCCTCCCCTTGCGGTGGGTATGGAGACGGGTTGTAGCCGCCCCCAGCACCGCGTTGTATACCCTGCCAGCGCAGTGTGCCAGCTCAGTGGAGAGGACGTGGGGGTGTCGACCACTAGGGTTGGTCACTTGTGGAGTAATGCCTGGGAAAGCACCAGATTAAGGTCAGGCACTATAATGTCACGATGAACAAAATAGTTGCACAAACTTTTACTTTCATATGATATATTCAAACAAAATGTAAAAAATGTAATGTATGCTAGCACATGTTAGCCCATAACAATAAAGACATTTCCCAAAAGAGACGATTTGTATATCGACGATCATAGAACAATGGAACCAACATTCATGAAGGGATGTAGATATTCGCAGAGCAGTACCAAATTTCTTAACGTTATGTAGATATTGCTACAGAAAGGGCGATATTCAAAAAGCATTACCAATATTCGAATAGTAATACAATGGTTTTAAAGAAATGTCGATAGTTCGCAAAACGATACCGATATAGATACAGGGATACTGATATTCGCTAAGCGATACTGATGTTTGTTTATGCAACGTGGATGAAGTCATGTGCGTGCTGACCAGGGTTTAGCATTGGTTCTTGGTAGGTCGTCTGGGCGTGGCAAATGCCGGACAGGTCCAGCATTAGGGTGTGAAACGGGCGGAGGCGGAGCTCCGCGGCATCGTCGGCCCGTGGGTCGGTCACATGACCCAACACATCCACCTTCTGACGCACACGGAAACTACCAAGTTGGCTGGGGGCGAACGAAAGCACCACGTCCTGGGGGGCACACACACACACACAAACACACACGCACACACACACACACACACACGCGTAATACACTCGGAATTGGCTACAGAAACACAAACTCGGCCAGCATTAGTAAACTGTTAAAGTGTCTGTAAATGTTTAAAACCAACACCGTGGAGACTGACCACTGGCAAACTGCACTTATAAAAACGTCACCCACTCATGCAAATGAGTTTTCTACAGTAGAATATCTCCGTAACGAGACAGGAAATATGGCGTAACTCCGACCCTTGAAGTTTCCGCTTTCCGGCCCAGGCTCTGTGCCGGTGTCACACCAAATTTGTACCGGGTGCCAAATTTGTACCGGGTACGTAATCCATACGTAATCCATTCCAAACCTGCCTGGCAACAGATGATCGCGGACGATCGCGTCGATTGACGTAGGAAGGTTCAAGAACATTCGCGAAGTCGTTCATTGAGCGCGACAAGACAGATAGCCCTAACTTTACAAATTAAATTTATTAGCGTTCCTAACTTTATATTTGTATTGCATTTAATTGTTTAATCGAATTTAGCTAGTAACCTCTGTGTTTAATGTGTAGTAAACCGAGTGTTTAACCGCGAATGTTCTTGAACCTTCCTACGTCAATCGACGCGATCGTCCGCGATCATCTGTTGCCAGGCAGGTTTGGAATGGATTACGTATGGATAACGTACCCGGTACAAATTTGGTGTGACACCGGCTCCCCCCAGAAGTTCTGCTGTAACATAGTAAATTCTGCTGGGTCCCAGATGAATGCAAAGGTGGTGGTGCCGCCGGCGGGGGAGGGGGGATTATCTAGTGTTTACCTGACACTGGCCCGGCGCCACTACCCCCGAGGCCGGCTCCGCCCTGAACTGCGCCACCTTGCGGAAGCGGAAATGAACAGGCAGCTGGGGGCAGAGGTTGCGCAGCAGGCACAGCAGGTCCGAGCGCTGGCCCCTCGTGCAGCCCAGAAAACGGAAGTCTACGCCCGGCTTGGGCAGCAGGCGCACGGGAAGGCCCAAGCCCGTCACCGCCAGCTCCACACCGTGGCCAGCAGTAGGCGCTAGCAAGAAGCGGGAGGGACAACGCGTCAGACGGCCATTCATGGTGCTCTATATATGATGGTATGATGAATCACATATGTTGAAGTGTTTGATTATTTAAATATGTACTACCATATTTGTCAGTAAAAATCCTCTTGTCTATCTTGGTCTTCCAAAAGATACATCTATCATAAACCCACAGCACTTTTAAAAAGCACTTTTATGTTTACATTTGTCGATTTAATAAATTGTTTTTTCTTTACATATCAAATCATAATTTATATATATATATATAATAGAAAATAACAATCGACATATTTATATATACCTAATATATACATATATATTGTAGGTACCCTGGACGGGTCGCCTGGTTCAGTGTGCCGCAAGGGATCCAGGGGGGCCGGATAATCGCGCAAGTTGGACCTTTGGCGCTGTCACACCAAAATTGTACCGGGGGCGAAAATTGTAGCGTTCGAAAATTCCAAACCTGCCTGGAAACGGACGATCGCATCGAACGATGACGTAGGAAGGTTCATGAACATTCGCGAACATTTGCGCTCATTCATTGAGCGTCACAAGACGAAATCACATTAAACAGATAACACTTATTTTACAAATGACATTTATTAGCGTTGCTAACTTTATATTTGTATTGTATTTAATTGTTTAATCGCATTTAGCTAGTAAACTGAGTGTATTAACACAAGTTAGCTAGACTATGATACACTTTGAACAGTTTACTAGCTAAATTCAATACAATACAAATATAAAGTAAAAACAAGTGTTATTTGTATTATGTTATTTCGTCTTTGGCAACATGAGCGCGAATGTTTTTTTGAAACCTGCCTGGCAACAGACAATCGCGTCGAAAGATAATCGTAATGTTTCGAACGCGAATTACGTAGGCGGTACAATTTTCACCCCGATACAATTTTGCTGTGCGAGCGCCTTCCTAGGTCCTTTACGGCGGAGACATTAAATGGGGTTGGGTTAAACCTATGTCGCGTGTAATTCAAGCCCACAGGAACAGTGCATACTTCCGCAATCCACCAGTGCTCAGCGGCCAAGCCTCTGTGTTCCAATATCCATACTTCCATGAGTACACTTAAACGTAGTACACTATCCGCACTCACTAAGTGCGCTAATTTTCAGATGTCAGTGTTGTTCCAAATCGAATACTCCATGGTGCACTAACCAAAATTTACGATCACGACTGCCGCCGCAGCTCCTCCCCCCCAATAAACATCCCGCCTTGAACGGTGAACTCTTTACGCCTAGCAGCTATAAAAACTACAAAATGACTCTATTAATGCAGGCTACGTGGAAAATGCGCCGACTTTGGCTCAGCCTGGCTCCGCCCTTTTCCGCCACGTAGCTAAGATGGCTGCCGTTGAGTACGAAAAGTGTACGTCGATCCTAACTTCGCGATTCGACCGTTTTGAATACACCATACGGGTCCTTTCAGTACAATTATTTTCGCCCGATCTGAATTGGAATGCCCTACGTACTCAAACTAAGGCTAGTAAGTACGGATAGTTTGGATATTGCAACACAGCACTCTGGTATTGCTGCTGTTTAAAACGGGCTGTGAACGGGTCCCTCGATTCAAGGGGCCCAGAAGTAGATATCTCCGTTCACTCCAATTCAAGTGGGGAACGGGATTGTGTCTCCGCAAAAAATGTCTGGATATCAATCAAAGGCTCATAATTATCTTTATGCCGTGTACTTTTTTTTTCAAGTTTACTCTTTTCAAAACGCCACCTTAAGCGTTTTATTAGCCGTTTTATGTTGTTCTTTTTTGCTGGAGAAGGAGGGGTGGGCAGCTGAAAGCAGTCGTAGTGAAACAAATGTTTTTTCGGCCCGGCATTCGAGAGGGCCTAGTGCACGGCTCTGTTAACTTCTCGTGTCCGAGGTTTTTCCTTTTACTTAACATGAATGACGTTGATGGTTTTTAGGCACTGTGGTGACTATTTATCACTAAAAGTGTTTTAGGGCTAAAGGGATTTTTAGACTGGTTCAGCAGCTGCTCAATGACTCAGTTTCTCTGCTTGCGATCATTGCGATTCACCATTTATTGATCCATTTATTCAAATGATCCAAAGACAAAGAAAGGGTGCATTACGGTATCATTTTATAATATTGTTAATAGCCCGATAAACATTTCAGTTGCGTTAGTATTGTGGCGACTCCTCCGGGGTCGCGCAGGGGATCCTGAGAATTGGGGTTGTCAGTTGACAAAAGGGGCTTTTGTCAACTTGTTTTGTTGTTCGGTTAAGTGGGGTTAACGGGTTTGGGGTCTTTAGTGTAGTTCCATTGTTGTGTGATGTGTAGTGTGGTCGGGACCATTAGTGAGAGTGTTGTGTGTGTTGGTCACGTTTGTCGTGATTCTATTATGTCCAGACGTGTTCAATAAAGGCAACTCTCGAAGTCCTGCGATGTATGGGGCACGAGAGTTGCGTAACCGCTTAACCTGGGCTCCCGCCTCGTCCTTCCCGTGCTGCTCGCCACAGTATTTAATTTTTCATTTGTTTGTTTAGCTATGTATGACAGTAAACAATGTTGGTGTAGGCCTATTACAATTATTTATGTGGGTTGGCCACTCCAACCTCGTTGCTGATCGATATGTAACCGTTTAGTTTTATATAAATTATTGATTGCATTTTTCGAAAATAGTTGGATGGATCTGTTTCTTAAGTAATAACATTGAACTGTATTGTTTTCTTGGCCTGCATACATTTACTATGTTGTTGGTGTTATATGGAGCAATCTTTCATATTTATGAGGTTAACTTATACTCCCATGGTCGGTAAACAATGCGATTGCGATCACTCAGACCTCTCGCTTATGATGCTACAATGCTAACAATGCTAGAAAACAAGAGTATTTCTGCATGCGGTACGTCATGAACTAGTGCGTGGCTAGGCTCCCATGATGCGAAGCAAATCTCTCCTTCATGTTGCCCTGCGACATTGAGCAGTTTTCATAGGAATTAATGGGCGCCATTTTGGAAATCGCTGTCCATTCTATAATAGGTCCATGGTGTAATTGTGTTGGTGATATGTTGTGTAATTGGTTCCGACACCGTCACCGAGACGTTTATGTTAATTAGTTATTTCGAGCGTTTCATGTGCGAGTTAATTGAAGGCAGCTCTCGTAGTCGTGCGGTGTAACGGGCGCGAGTATAACTGCTGAACCTGGGCTTCCAAAATCCGTTGAGAAATATAGATGTAATTGTTCTTTTTATCCCAAAGTTCTGGAGCTACCCCGTCTTCAAGCCGTTCTTGGCCGCTAATATGGCGGCACCGTTGACGTACGAACCCAAGGCCCATGCGTCGTCTATATGTCTGGCTTTACCGTTGAGGGGTATGAAGCCGTGCATGGTGTCCACCAGCTGAAACAGCAGAAAGACAGCGTATTCTTGTGGACCGGCAGAACTGGGCCGCTTTCTGTCTTCAACGGGCCTGGAGAGAACAGGTAATATGAATAAATTATACACAAAATGCTTCAATATCACATGCAAAATGTTCGAAGACGTAAGCTGACGTACCTTTTATTGTTTTAACTAAGCCTGTACTGTGCATCACTCCTCGTTAGTATAGTGGTCAGTATCCCCGCCTGTCACGCGGGAGACCGGGGTTCAATTCCCCGACGGGGAGGAAACAATTTTGACTGAAAAGTTATGGAGGATTTGCTGACATTACGCTCTACTGTAGTAGGGCGTAAGCCTACCCACAGTAGCTGCCATCGCTGCTTTACACGGGGAATGGGTTAGCCTAGCGATTGTAGTACTTGCACTTGGTTCTATGAACGTCTTTACTGTACCGACAGCGATATATTGTTTCACTTCTTATGACAAATGTACTTATTGTAACAAATGCACTTATTGTAAGTCGCTTTGGATAAAAGCTGCTGCTAAATGCCCTAAATGTAATGTAAATGTAGGGAGACCGGGGTTCAATTCCCCGACGGGGAGGAAACATTTTTGAATGAAAAGTTATGGAGGATTCGCTGACGTTACGCCCTACTGTGTATAGGGCATAGCTGTCAAACTCAAGGCCTTGAGTTTGACAGTGTAATTTAATTTGGCCCGCCAGATAATATCTAATGTCTATCAGAACTGGCCCGCCGGTTTATCGCATTTCAGTGTTAAAACTACAAGTCCCACAATGCACTGCCGCTGCGCTGGTATACGTCAATCGAGGCCCGCAAGCGCGAGCCCAGCCCCCACTACCTGTAGCGCTCTAGTGTAGAATGTTTACTGCAGCAGCCGCATACTGTTTATCACCTGGGTAGGTTTTTTAGCTAACTTTTTGTTAGCTACCTGTCGCTTTCCCCGAAAAAAAAAAGGCGAAACGGAAGGTGGACATTGAGAACAGGGTTTTTCAAGAGAGGTGGGAGGCTGAATACATGTTCACCGATATGAAGGGCAAACCCATCTGTCTTGTGTGCGGAGCAGATGTGGCTGTCACGAAAGAGTACAATTTAAGACGGCACTATGAAACGAGACATCAAGACAAGTACAAGGATATGAACATTCAACAGAAGCTACAGAAGGTAGTGGAGTTGAAACGAAGTTTGATGTCACAGCAGACTATGTTTGTAAAAGCCAAAATACAAAGTGATGCTGCTGTAAAGGCCAGTTTCATTGTGGCGGAGGAGATTGCTAAATCCGCCCGGCCCTTTACCGAGGGAGAATTTCTAAAAAACTGCTTGTTAAAAGTTTGCGATGTCTTGTGCCCAGATAAAAGACAAGCCTTTTTAAACGTCAGTCTGAGCAGAAACACCGTTGCTGATCGTGTATGTGAGCTCTCCACCAATTTACAACAACAGCTGACGGAAAAGGGAAAAGCTATTTATCGCATACTCCCTCGCTGTGGATGAGAGCACTGACACATCAGATACGGCCCAGCTGTCAATCTTCATCCGCGGAGTTGACTCGAGCCTGCGCGTTACAGAGGAACTTTTAGGACTGAAATCAATGCATGGCACAACTACCGGGAAGGATCTCTTTGAGGTGTGCAAATGTGTGAATGAAATGGGTCTGCCTTGGGATAAACTTGTGGGACTAACAACGGATGGGGCGCCTGCGATGTGCGGTCAAAAGAATGGATTGGTGGGCAGGATTCGGGAGAAGATGCTGGAGGTGAACGGCGCAGGTGAGCTGACAGTGTATCACTGCATCATACACCAGGGATCGTTGTGTGGCAAAGCTTTGAAAATGGATCACATAATGAGAACTGTAACACAAGCAGTTAATTTCATTAGAGCCAAAGGTTTAAATCACCGTCAATTCAAGTCCTTTGTGGTGGAGATTGGTTCGGAATATGGTGATGTGGTCTATCACACAGAGGTGCGGTGGCTAAGCTGGGGGAGGGTGCTGAACATATGTTTCGAGTTGCGTGAGGAAATATGTCAGTTCATGGAAAGCAAAGGGAAAGACACAACAGAGCTCCGGGACAAAGGGTTTTGGTGTGAATGGGCGTTACTGTGTGACATTACAAGCCATCTCAATGCGCTCAACCTGCAGCTTCAAGGGCGGGATCATGTGATCACTGACATGCACGCTGCGGTGAAGGCATTTAAAAACCAAACTGCGCCTGTGTGAGATGCAAATCCTGCGAGAAAACCTGGGCCATTTCCCATGCTGCCAAACTATGAAAGAGCAGGTCTCTGTGTTCCAAAGTGCACAATTTGCTGAAAAGCTCGGCATACTTAGCGCCGACTTCACACGCCGATTTGCCGACTTTGAAGCCCAAAAGAGTAGGTTTGAACTGCTCAGTAATCCGTTTGCCGTAGACGTGGAAAGCGCACCAACCAACCTCCAAATGGATCTGATCGAACTCCAATGTAGCGACACACTCAAGTCGAAGTATGACTCTGTTGGTGCTGCACATTTTCCACGTTTCATCCCTGACACAATGCCCCAGCTGCGTGCTCAAGTTGCTCAAATGCTCTCTATGTTTGGTAGCACATAGCTATGTGAACAACTTTTCTCTGTAATGAAGTTGAACAAAACATCACACAGGAGTTGTCTCACTGATGAACACCTTCACTCAGTCCTGAGGATTTCCTCAGCTCAGAGCCTGACCCAAAACATTGAGGAACTTGCGTCGAAGAAGAGATGTCAAGTATCTGGTTCAGGCACCAGGGCAAATCACAGTGCAGTAAACTGAGCTTTAATGTAGCATAGGTTTTATTTTTGCACTTTTGTATATGTTTGGATATTAATTGAGGCATGTGAAATTAGTGTCTTTTTTATTTTATTTTGAAATTTGATCTGAGTTAGCCTCCTTGTTTCAGATTACATATCTATTCATATGTGTGAAACTAAGGCTGAGTTCATGTTTAGGCCTACAAATAAATAAATGTTATTGTTTGGATTTTCAATGAGAGAGGCATGAGAATTAGTGTCTTCTTTATTATATTTTGAAATTTGATGTGAGTTAGACTCCTTGTTTCAGATTATATATGTATGTGTAAAACTAAGGCTGAGTTCATGTTTAGGCCTACAAATGAATAGATGTTATTGCAATAGCTAATAAGCCTAAGCTTTAGGCCACTTTCAGATTCAATATAGGTGAAGTTCATAATAAATATTGATATGTCCGGCCCACGGCTTGGACCCAGTTCTTTATTTCGGCCCACTGGGTATTTGAGTTTGACAGGCCTGGTATAGGGCTAAGGCTTGTTTACAAAAATACACTCCTCCTTACACTCCTCGTTAGTATAGTGGTCAGTATCCCCGCCTGTCACGCGGGAGACCGGGGTTCAATTCCCCGACGGGGAGGCAACATTTTTGACTGAAAAGTTATGGAGGGATTCGCTGACGTTACGGCCTACTGTGTATAAGGCTTAGGCTTGTTTACAGAAATAGACAAACCTCTGGTAGGTTTATGTACAGAAACAAGTGCCGTTGTAGTACCACTCCTCGTTAGTATAGTGGTCAGTATCCCCGCCTGTCACGCGGGAGACCGGGGTTCAATTCCCCGACGGGGAGGAAAATATTTTTGACTGAAAAGTTATGGAGGATTCACTGACGTTAAGCCCTACTGTAGTAGGGCGTAGGGTTGTTTAGGTTTCTTCACAGAAATAAACAAACCTCTGGTAGGTCTGTTCACAGAAATAAGTTCAACTGCAGTACCACTCCTCGTTAGTATAGTGGTCAGTATCCCCGCCTGTCACGCGGGAGACCGGGGTTCAATTCCCCGACGGGGAGGAAACATTTTGCTGACGTTATGCCCTTCTGTAGTAGGGCGTAGTTTTGTTGACAGAAATAAACAAACCTCTGGTAGGTTTGTTTACAGAAATAAGTGCCGTCATAGTACCACTCCTCGTTAGTATAGTGGTCAGTATCCCCGCCTGTCACGCGGGAGACCGGGGTTCAATTCCCCGACGGGGAGGTAACAGTTTTTGCTTTTTTTTTTCTAATTTCTTGATTTATATTTGCTGACAAAGCCATCAGACCGTCCCGCTCGGACTCCCTACCTCTTGCACAACGGACTGAAGCGTACGGACACAGTGATGTGTTCGTAGGGTCCTAGTCGACCCTGCTTGGGGACACAGCAGACGACCTGGGACGGGTCTGGTCCGTGGGGGGTCTCTCTCCTTCTCCCTAGCAGCGCTGCATCCGTGCTTTTCCAGAGCTCGGTAGCCTGAACGAGAATTCACCATTTTATGCATTAATGCAGTAAAAGACAGCAATGAACACCCAAATAATGTTAATAATGTAAAAATACACATATTTTCCCACTGTTATAGGGTATATTCGTATGGAAAATGATTAGATACTAAATCCCTGCCTACAATTCGGAATTTATTCTCAGAATTCTGAAAAGAAAATCAGAAAAAATATCACGTTCTTCCACAATCGTCGAGATTCCTCATTGTTGTATTAAACGCATCTGGCCATTGGTGGAACTGCAGCCTAAAGCAGTAAATGCTAAATGCACCCGGGAGGGGGAAGAGGTCTGAGTACCCACCAGCTCGGTTCCCTCCGCGGTGTCCTGAAGGAGGCCCAGCCAGTGGCACGTGGCCGGCCCGTTGTTCTTCAGAACCACTCTTTCCACGCGGGATGTCCCATTGTAGACCGGCCCAAACGACAGACAGGACAGAGGAGACCCCTTTTTTTGCGAAATAAATGTTTAACTTGTAAATAGATCGATTTGGAATAGTAGAGACTTGAACAATCTATTGTTTAATTCGATGGCTTTTACAGGTGACGCCGAACAACACCCAAGCTAAATTGGAGAAGCTAACGTTGCCCAAATTAGTTTGAACAAAAGAAGAGCGCAACAGTGAGGTCCAAAGTACATTACGTAGGTAATGAAAGGCACCAATATAGAGAAGGCATTGGAAAAGTTAGAGAAGAAAGCGCACCTGAAAAATTTTCAATGAGTAGGGCCAGTAGTACCACTCCTCGTTAGTATAGTGGTCAGTATCCCCGCCTGTCACGCGGGAGACCGGGGTTCAATTCCCCGACGGGGAGTCTACCTTTTGGACTTTTATTTATTTTATTTCAATATTTAACATACGACTCCGTTATACGTGGTAAACAATTTATGCAATCAATATTCAATTAAACCCGTCTATTGGTAATGTTATTTATTGAAGCACAAATAAGCTTGTCTGTGACTACCGCGCTCAGAACCAGTGCGCCCTCTAGCGGCGGAAAAAGGTCACGACATGTCGAGTTTTATAATTAATTATTAGTCACTTATATCATATCTGAAATATGGCACAGGCCATATACCTGGAGGTCGTATATCTGGAGGGCTTGGTCCACCACCTTAGCCCTGATCCTCAGACTCCGGTCTGGGCTGCTCTGGAGCTTCACTCTGAAACAGGTTGAAGGTGCGCAACACTCAGTGGCTGAGGGGAACTACGGTGGGCAGAGAGCAAGGCAATAGTGAAACGGTGGTTTAACGGATGAAGGGTCGGATGATCTATAGCTCAGACCAAAGAGGATGTTTTACATGTGTTATATTTCTCTAGCCTATGTAGATTGTGGACCAATTTAAATGAGATTTCATTGCGTGGGTGAGCGTATGCTTTTTTTTTTTATTGTGACACATTTAGTTCTTTTTTTAACATAAGACCTTGTGTATATCTGTTAGAAATGATTGGTCATAAATACAAATATCCTTTTACACATGTACAACATTTGCTGAGAATACCACGTATTGCACTTTCAATGGGATAAGTATCTCATATGTGCTTGATGACCGTATACATTTCTTAAAATAAACCACACTTATCAGCCTGACTTACAGAACCATTTCCTCAATAAGCCCCGGCATGTGCGTGCTCAGTTCCACCGTTAACCACTGGGTGGCGCCTGGCATTACAGTACCGCGGCTGGGCGACACTTTGACTGACGGATCTCCGTTGAACTTCACCTGGTACTGCCCTACACCAGCCCCACAGACAGATTGACAATTTCAATATCTGACTTGAAGAATGGGTGATTGGTCATCCAAGATACAGAAAAAAGTTGTCAAATGTATTCATTGAAAATGACTGAAACGCAGACAGGCAAGCAGAGAGATAGATATGTGATTCTGTGTGGATCAGTGTAATTAACGGTTATTAGAAACAGCTGCGCAGCGGAGTCCCAGTGCTGTTATACTCTCAGTAGGCTACTCGTGAAATGCTTTTGTCCAATCAAATTGTAACATGTAAAAATAAAGTTGGAATAAATTAAAGATAAAGTACCTAAAAATAAAGATGACTGTATTTGTATCTTTACAGTAGTAATTATATATGATTAAAGTGGTGTATTGCGAATGCATAATTTTAATGGTGACAATCAGATATTAGGATCACAAGAGGCTCTATGTTATTTACCTGGTGCTGATCCCTGATTGGTCAAAGGCAGCTGTTTAACGACCACCTGACTGGTTGCTGTAACCGAGCCAAAATCCACCAGGGAATCCACCGACAGCTTGCAGGCTGGTGGGTACCTGTACACACACACACGCAAGAAAAAAGTCTAGACACAAATATTAGATTCATTAGCATTGAGAGGTAGGATGGGCCTACTTACGCCCGCAGCTGGACCTCCACCGTGGTCAGATGGTCAATGAGAAACTCAAGGCTGTCCGCAACCTCCACCGCCTGCTCCGGGGAGAAGGTCAGCGACCCGCCCACAGAGAGGCCCGGGGCCACGGCGGAGGACGGCGGAGCGTTGAACGTGAACTTGAACGGCTGGCGGTGGAAACAAAGCGAGACGAGATTACACAAGTATAGGCTTAGCTATATACTGTATAAAAGTATAATAATGAGCTTTAGGTAATTCAAGCATTTTCATAAGTAAGTAGCCTGGTGTAAGTATAATCCACCTTTTAACCAAATAGCCCACCTTATGTATGATAATGAGCTTTCGACATATATATATATATATATTTTATATATTTATGTATATATTTCCGTTATTCCCCTGTTTACATTTAATTTGTATTACCTTTCCCCCAGTAAAGACAACTTTTTAAATAGGTTGGCCAAATATATAATATTTAGAAAGAATACATATATATATATATAGAAATAAAGAAATATATATATATTTAGAAATTATAATATTAATATGTTACATATAAAAACAGCTATATACATTTATTTTTGTATTATACAAATATAACATACATTATAGGATGTGCGAGCGTCATGGTGATTAATAAGTAGGCCTAGACACATTACAAGTTACATTATAAAGTACAGGCCTATAGGCTACTTTTAATTGGACATCTGATAGTACATCTTTTTTTAATTCCCAATAAGAATGCATCCTATAAGTTTCACTGCAGACGGGTGTACCCAGACCCCAGACCCTCGTCCTCTACCTTGGACGGAGGCTTCTGGAGCACGATGTCTCTCGAGGCTCCGCCGACATTGGTGACCGTGACGGTGGCCCGGTACACCTCCCCGACCCGCACCTCTCTGAACTCCACCCGGGGCGGCTCCACCCGGACAGACGGAGAGGACATGCCGACGGGTGACTCAAGAACGGGTGGAGAATATCACGAGTGGAACTTATTGATTTTTTTTTACATGCGTGAATTGTATTGTAACTATCGGTGACTCCACATTCCGACGGTCTGCTCAATTCGTTGCCGGACGGTTGCTGCGCGACGAGTCAAGAGACTCAACAGACGTCGACGACGGCGGCACAGGTGGTTGCTAGGCAACGAGGACGCGAGACACCCAACGATTCAACAAGTGGGCACGCAGGAACCCTCTTTCTGCAGACTGAACAAATGTTTCAATTTGATCCTTTTCTTTCATAATGATTCAAAACTATATCATAGATTGTCATATCGTTGTTTTCTGTTATGCTTGGTTATGTCATTTATTTTTAATTCATTATGTAGGCTATAATGTGAAAAAAATAAAAGACCTCCATTGGTCAAATTTGTATCCTCAGATTCAATAAAGTTTCGTTAAAACGAATAATCAAATATGTAATCCCGTCATTATCAACTACGTCCTCAACACGTGTTGCGCGAGCCCGCCCCGCAGCCTCCAGAACGTCAACACACAGAGCCAGAGTCCCTGCAGACTGGGGCTGGAGCATAGCTGCTGGCAGGAGCAATGCATTGGACGTCTTTCATTTATGTCCTGTGCGGCTGCTTGGCGGTTTCCACTTCGTATTATCGTAAGTTTGGAACTGGGTAAAAAATGACCCTTAAACAATTTGATATTTGGTCCAATTCTGGCGAGGTGATGACATGGCATGGGCGTTGGCTTAATGCATGATCCTAGAGCGCGTTGGACAAAAAATCTTTCATGGCAAAGTGAAACACTTTTGTTTTTACATACCTTTCTCTAGAGTACGTATTCGTAAGTTTCCGAACGGGAACCGATTGCTCTCTGAAGTCGCAGTGGTCCACGAAGGACGTCATCTCCACGATAGAGTGGCGGTATGGGATCGACCCGGTAGTGGAGTGGAACAGAGACAACAGGTCGGTCGTCTTCCGCGCTCATCTCCAAGGTAGGCATAGATCGACATGTCTGATCAATTCCGTCTGTCCGATTGTATGTGAAATATCACTATGCAAATGATAAAGACATATGGATGCCTAGATCTATATCTCTCCATATAGAGATGTAGCTATATATTTAGATTACCCTTTTTATGTAGATATGGCGTAGCCTACATGTGTGGCACTTATAACGTTATTTAAGTGATGCTAATCATAACAGCATAAAATTGCCACTTTTGTTGTAGCCTAATTATAACAATTGCAAGGATCTCATATAGAGCTACATGGGTAAAAAAAAGTTGTAAAAACGAAGGCCTAATAATACATCTGATAACTTGGGCCTACTACACCATGAATGGACTTTTGCAGACCGCGCTTTGCTGGACATCCAAACGGGAGATCTGACGATCAGCAGCACAAGGGCGGGTGACAGCGGGGTTTACACGGTCTTCATCAACTCCCGTCAAACCCGCACGATTAACGTCAGCATCCTCTGTAAGCAAAGCTGCATGACGACCCCCGATCTACGCTAATACACCGGACGCTTCTCCATGTAGGCTAGTAGTCTCCCCCAAACCTATATTTGGGTGTCACACTTTTTTTGCATTCCTTAGTGTAATGTCTCTCGCTGTGGTTCACACGACGCCCACACGCATGTACTGCTCTATTGCTCTATCATTTAGTACAACAAATGACCGTGTGCTCAACAGTATTTATTGTTTTGTAACGTTTGTTTATCATTGAACTCCCGCGCCATGGTGTTTGAGGACGGAGCAAAAACGGAGCAAAAATCACCCCGACTGTCGTCATCGTCATTATGCGCTCTGGTCTGTTCCAACGCGCGACACGTTGTATCAGATGTAGGCAGGGTTCGACATGTGTTGTGGTGGTGTTTGGACAGCTGTGGTTCCCGTGCCGACCGTCTCCTGGGCCTGCCAGCCGGAGGATGAGGGGGCGATCTTCTGTGTTTTGACCTGCGAAGGAGACACCAGCGGAGCAGAGCCCGTCCAGTACAGTTGGACCCACCAGCCACAAGCAAACATCTCTAGTCATGGAGATGAGGATGCAAACACAACTTTGCCTAAATCCATCAACGTTACAATGGTAAGTGAGATGCAGTGATAGTAGATGGTGTAACCTGTGATGCTTATTGTTTTGCATTTAAGTGTGTGTGTGTGTGTGTGTGTGTGTGTGTGTGTGTGTGTGTGTGTGTGTGTGTGTTTTTGTGTGTGTGTGTTGGCAAAATCTTGATATGTCTATTTGGTTGTCAATTGAAATAATTTGATTCCAATTCAGTTCTTTCTATGTTTCATCCATTTCATTTGAATTATGCATTTTATGTCATCCACATATAGAAGAGATACAACATAGTTGGGATTCATAAAAAAACAACATAGTTGGGATTCATAAAAAAACATACTGCCATCAACTCTCTTTCCCATGTTGCGATGAGTTTCTCGCTCTGACGTGGTTAGGGCCTTGGCTAATGGCACCACTGGTAATCAAACGTCTGGCTCTCAGTAGAGTTAGGTCCCCTCTGCTCCAGGAAGTTGCTTTGAGGAACTCTGAGCTCACATTGTTCCACCATCTTGTCTCAGGTCGTGGGGTCGGACTCGGATGTATTTGTTTGTACCGTCTGGAACACAATAAGCCTGCAGAGCAGCCAGCCCAGCACGCGGCCCTCCACACTGCGTGAGTCCCTTATTGGCCGGCACCGTGAGTGGGAGGAGCCATCAGGACAGTGGAATGAGTGGGAGGGGGCGGTTGAACTGAGTTCGAGGGGCAGTAGAGCTATTGAATAAAAGGGAGTCACAGATAGATATGTGGGAGGGGCCTGTGGGGGACTTATTTTAAGTGGAAGTTCCTGCAAGGCCAGATTAATATGTGGGAGGGGCCAGAGTTTTAACAGTATTCTAAATTAATTTGTTTTTGTTTTTGTGGTTTCCCAGGAGAAACTCTCCATCCAATGAAAGGAGTGGTCGTGTTCATATCTTTCATCGTAGCGGTCACAGCAGCCATCGCGTTACACAGATGTTGGACAGGTGAGAAGGAGTGAAACGGCAGTCATGACGGATATACTCTATTCTTTTAATAATTGCCTGATAGAGTGGTTACTTTGGAAAGTCGAATTATTGTCTGCACCAAATGCTGCTGTTTATAATGATATATCTTGTCTTCCAGGAGTCTGGTTCTTTCATGAAGGTAGGAGACCCCCCTAGCGAAGGCTTATAATCATCCTTGTAATTACATTGTAACTACGGTATTATCATTACCATTAATGCATCGCTACATGTTGTGTGTGACCAAATACACAGTATCCAGTTGTATTCTGGCTAACTCCAAATACTGGCACTACTTTAGACATTAAACACAAATACAAATGAATGACAGGTTATCCAGATGATCAGGCCAAACAAAAAGAGTGACAGCCAAAAGGCGGAGCATTTAGCTACGGCTAATTAACTGAACAATGCTCATCTTTGCTAACAAGCCGCTTACCTGGTGCAGTAACAGACAACAGCCAGGATAACAGGCAAAACAAAGCGACACAGGGTATAGAAAACTGCTGACACAGACACACAAGGGGCTAATGGAATATCAGAAAGACCTGAGGTAATTAGGGAGAAACCGCTGTCCCTTTCAGGTAGCTGAAAGGGACGGGGCTAGCCGGCACAGTTCCAACATTACTGTTTAACCTGCTGTAAATAGTGAGATCACTGGTATTAAAACCACTGTGTTCAACATTTATTACATCATCTTTTTTCTGTTCTGCTTATTTTCGTTTATAAAAACTTTTAGAATCAAAATGAAGGTTATTATTTGACATTTTCATGCAAATTAAGAGTAAAGCTTCCCCTGTTTCTGATATATATTAAATTTGTTATTTCCTCATTGTAGAATCAACGCCGTGGCAATCAGGTGAGGACAGAAAATACAATTTATAAAAAAGTTATACAAAAACGTTACATCTAAACCATACTAAGCTTGGTTATATAAACTATACTACATTATTGTTAGTTATTATAACTATATTTTAACAGAATGGTTCACATCCACACCATACTGTATTCATCAATACGGTTCACAACTAAACTATGCTACATTATAACAGTATGTTGTGGCTCTTATGAGTCCTAAATGATCTGCTCTGAGAGCTACATGAGGAAGTAGAGAGACCCAGTCTTATCTTCTCGTTCTCCCCTGTTCCTCATGCTAGATTTCTGGAGAAGAAGAATTAAGGGTGGTATGTATCTTCACCCATAACTCCACTGCTCTCTCTCGCTTTCCTCTCCCCTTCTCTCTTTCCTCCTGAGTCCTCTGCTCTGGTCATGTTCTATGGTCATAACTGTGGTCTCCTCATAAGCCTCGTGGCTGAGAAAGGACATATCTTGACTCTGTTCCAGGTGATGACTCAGAGAACGAACATCCCGGGGAACTGGAGGAGTTGAAAGCCAACCCAGATGTAAGGCCCTTTCTTGCTGCACAGTTTACCATTTAGTTCATACCAACATTTTGCCATACTGACAATAGCACTTTAGCTAAAAGAAGCAGTATTATTAGCCTGAATTGGTAATAGTTAGTTAGTTGTACCACGGTTATGTTTGTAATGATGGTAGCCGTAGTGCTAAGAAGTAGCTATAGTTCTCAGTAGCTGTAGCGCTAGGAAGTAGCTGTAGTACTGCTAGATAGGCAAAACACTAGCTAGGTAGCTAATGCGCCAGATAGCTGTAAGTCGCTGTGATCAGCCTGATCATTGGTGAAGTTATTTTGAACTTGGAAGCGTATTATCTTTCTCCATAGGAGAACAATATAGTGGGTCTCCACTAACCCCTCTTACGTCCTCAACATTTGAACCTTCTTTCTGTTTATTTAGCCCGAAACACAGCACTGAAGCCCCTGTGACCTCTGGACCAGGACTCCCTGCCGGGCTTCACAGACCCCGTGAAAGAAGCCACTATGTAATCAATCAATTGTTATGAGTGTAAACTTACCACAGAGTAACCAGTGCATATTAAGTGTCCCTCCCTGGGTTCTCGGACACAATAGAAACAGTATAACTGCAGTCCTGTCTAGCTCAATTGGTAGAGAATTTAATTGCCACTGCTAGTTAATGAGTTAGGGATTCCATAGGTGGATGTAAGACACTGGAATGGCATATAGAGTTTTATGTCAGGAATAAAATAAAATAAACGTTGGACATTTGGGTCACTTTACCCTTGAAAGAGCAGTTCTTACTCTGTTGTCCAGGGCTGCATTGAGCTGATTAGAGGAGAACACTATCGTTCTATTGTTCTCAGAGGACAGCAGACTCCCACAACAGACACGGTCTTGTTGTAGAATACAGCAGATCTGGGACCGTCACTCGGGTATGGGTCGCTATGGGCTGCCCAACCTTCGATTAGATCTCCCTCCCTCTTTCTCGGTGGCTGAATGCCATACATGGAGAGGTGGGTCTGACGACATTCTGTATCGACAGAGACAGACACCTGTTTTATACAGTCTATGGGCTGTATACACGCAAACCACAACTTCTGTCTAAGCACCAAGTGCAACTTCTCAGCACCAAATCTATGGTGTTACCATACTGACGAACAAGTGCAATGTAGACCCACACCTGTGTCACAATACCCTCTGGTAAATCTGTATGGAAACGCTCGCAGCAAAAATCAAAATACAATGGGTCAACGTACATTTGTGCATTTAACACTTGAATGTGTAACATGTCTGTTTACATGTATATATGTCTCATGGTTTATACCTTATAATATAATGAAGTTGAGGTTTGATTAAAGGTCCCATGACATGCTATTTTATGGCTGCTTTAATATAGGTATTAGTGGGCCACTAACACAGTATTCAAAGACGTTCCCGAAATTCAGCCGTGGTGCAGAGTTACAGCCACTCCGAGCCAGTCGCACATTGAGCTTCCCCCAAATGCGCTGCTTTGGTGTCTAGCTTTAATGCAAATGAGGAGGAGCGAGGCGGGTCAAGGAGGTGGCCCTAAGCAGCTTGCAGCCACGGTACCAAGCGCTCTGTTTACAGTGGTGTATGGCGAGGCGCACACAGCCTTTAGCCGTGTTCTGTTAATATTCTAGAACACACGGAAGTCCTGGAGCTCTATATCTAAATAATATCATATTATACATGGATATTTATATCGTATAATATATATTATCACGGCCAAAAGCTGTGTGAAGTATCTGAATCAGACTGAACCACGACATAGAGGAGAAAGGGATTGTTGACCGTGGTTGTCTCCCGCCGGTGCCTTGCTGCCGAGGGACCACCGCCTCGGCAGCGGTCAGCGCTTAGGCACCACCGCCTCCTGCAGCGCCGAGGCGGTGGTCCCTCGGCAGCGGGAAGCGGGGCTCAAGCAGGAGACATTCGAGGCCAACAATCCCTTTCTCCTCCATGTCGTGGTTCATGTACTTCAGGTAGTCAAAGCCAAAATTCCTTTCCCCCATTTCATTCTCAACCATGGCTGAGATAACCCCCACTACGAGTCTCGTTGTGGAAATACCAGAGACGAGAGTCCGACGTGTTATGCGCCATAACACCAACAGCGTGTACAACACTTTGTGTGTACGCGTGTGTATGACACACGCATTACAGTCCTGGAGCTCTATATCTAAATAATATCATATAATACATAGATATCTATATCATATAATACATATTATCACGGCCAAGCTGTGTGTGCCTCCAGACAATATTATGAATCACAAACAACTTCGTCAGGTTCACCGACGTCTCTGGTTCTTCCACTTCAACATCAATCTGAAGTAGACTGAACTGCCTGCTGCCGGCTGCCCGCTGCCGGGCGGTGCTGCTTCGCGGCGGTGGTGCCTCGCGGCAACCGGCAGCAGGCAGCATGTCGCAGTTCCTACTTCAGGGAGTCAAAGCCAAAGTTCCTATTCCCCAATTCCTTCTCAACCATGGCTGAGATAACCCCAACTACAGTCTCGTTGTGGAAATACAAGAGACGTCAAAGAACCGAAGTGTTAGGCGCCATAACATCAACAGCAAACACTGTGTGTAATCACACACACACACGTGGCGCTCGCACGGTCGTGTCTCATTGGCGGGCCAAATTCTCTGGGCGGGCCAGGGAGAGAAAGGGGAGGAGTTTAGATCCTTTATGACGACATATGGGACCACTTTCCAAATCAGCGCGCTTGAGCCTTCGCTTTTTCAAAGGCGAGCAGAACACCTAGTGCTCGTTTTACACCGAACGCAAGTTTCAGCCACTGGGGGACCATAGGCAGGCTAGGGGAACTCATATTTATGTAAGAAAACCTCAAAGTGAGATTTTCATGCCATGGGACCTTTAATGCTTGTTTGTTCGCCTCATTTTGATGTGCTCCGGTTTTAATGTGAAGCCCATTTTTACTTGCATCCAAGTGCTACATGAATAAAGTTACGATAACTTTCTTGTTTTTACGATATATTTCATGCGTCGATAAAAAAAGGTCAAAACACAGTTCTTATACCAAGAATTTGATTTAATTTCACAATATCAAATTGTACACTGCATGGCATCTTAGAAAAATAATTTGATTTGAAGAAAAACAAAATGATACGAACAAGGATAAGAGTTTCACAAGTGTTTAACATAACAAAATCGATTAGATATAACATATATATAAGTGATAATATTTTGTTATTCTGATGCCTTTCTGTCAGATCTAGTACTCCCATATTTCATCATCAACTAGACGGGTGGGTGCGACTTCCTCTGTGGTCGTCGTGGCGATGTCGGGATCTTTGTCGCCCTGGGTTTCCTCGACCATTGGAACACACTCCGCTTGCTCGCCGTTTTGCGTCTTTCCCGATTCCGCTGGGTTCGTCGCAGTCTGCTCGCTCGCCCCGGTCTCCTTGGTGCCGGACTCGTCACCGTCTGCCTCCGTTTCGGAAGTTCCCTGAAAGTATGCTAGAGGCTCTTCTGCGGATACTTCCTGTGTCGATTTTGCCGTTTTCTCTGTGCTTTCTGTCTGGCACTCCTCTTCGTCAGCCGCGCAGGCTGACTGGGGGAGGCCCCGGCCGCCGGCCGCGGGGGAGGCCTGCCGGTCCTTGGGTCGGCTCTCTAGGCCGAAGAAGGTGCTCTGCACGACGTAGCGCACGCACTGCAGCAGCACGTTCCTCTCGTGACGAATGTCGGGCGCCAGCAACTAGACACAGAACACCCAGGGTTGGGAGATGTCAGTTCAACAGATGTCGCTAGGAAAAGCGTTGCCTCTTGCTAGGATACACTCTGCCTCATTTTTGGATACATGCTGTTTCGTTGCTAGGTTACACTCCGCCTCGTTGCTACGTTACACTCCGCCTCGTTGCTATGTTACACTCCACCTCGTTGCTAGGATACTTAATGCCTCGTTGCTAGGGTAAACTCTGCCTAGTTGCTAGGTTATACTCAATGCCTAATTCCTAGGATACAGGCCGCCTCGTTGCTAGGATACAGGCCGCCTCGTTGCTAGGATACACTCCGCCTCGTTGCTAGGATACACTCCGCCTCGTTGCTAGGCTACACTCCGCCTCGTTGCTAGGCTACATTCTGCCTTGTTGCTAGGACAGTTGTTACTTAGTTGCGAGGCGCACAATGATTATATTGATAGTTTGTCTTCATTTGCAGGGTTCTAGCAAACTAGCTTTGTGCCTAAATTCCAACACTTTCAGACTAGTCAGAAAGACCAAGTTTCTTCTCACCATCTCCAGTAGCGTCGCCCGTTTCTGGGGAGTCATGTGACCTCCCCCTCGCCTGCCCCTCCCCCCTCGGCCCCGCCCCCGTCCTCGTCCTCCCCTGCCTCTGTATTGGTCCTGGGGGGAGGCTCTGGGATGTGAACCCAGGGGCGCCTCTGCATCCTGGGGCCCCCGTGAAAGGGATTGGGGCGGGGCCTGGGTCCCTCCCTGGTTATCCCTCTGAATGGGGAGGGCTGAGACAAACAAATACAAACCCATGTGATTCAATTGACTAATGAGTCATTTAGCAGACGCTTTGATCCACAACTAAGTGGATTTAGATACGTGACATTACAGACCAGTTGGCTGGGAGAAGATGGGCACCGCACTTCTTTGAATGAATTCCCATCCCCACACATGAAACGCACAAGCAAGTTGCAAACTCACCCTGTGGTTCCTCGTCGCTGTCGCTCTCCGTGATCGAGCCATAGCTGGCCACCAGGGACCCCAGTCCTGAGCTCATCTGTTTAGGGGCCACCACTAAACCCTGCTTGGAGGTCCCCGAAGAATCCTCTTTATCAGAGTCTGGAAACATAAGGCAGAAGGGTTAAGAAACTTATGCATGTATTTTGATAAAGTATTTCTTGATGAAGAGTCTTGATGAAGTCATGAATCAAATGAATACAATTGTAGCTAATTTTCACGTTTGTATTATTCACCTTTTGGCAAATATATGTTGCAATGTGTTATTTTGTATTTTTGAATCCAAAATGTCTCCAAAACTTTTGACCAATTGCAAAACGGTTATGTTTTCCTAATCAAATCCTGAGGGACTTTATTGGGTCTTAAAGGTGACATATGATTCACCAGGTGTGAGTGATTAGCTGTTACAAGCCGTTTGGAAAATCGGCCTCTTCTGACTATGACAGATAGATGAGCAACGTTTGCAAAAGCCCACTGGGTAGGCTGGTAGACTGATCTATACAGCTCACATCTAGGTGGACAAGCCCACTTGTGATGTCAGAAGAGGCAGATTTTCAAAACGGCTTGTAACGGCTAATCACACTCACACCTGGTGGTATAATAGGTTACCTTTAAAGCGGGCTCTCGCCTCCGACTCACCTGGCTCATCGTTGACGAGGGCACCCAGGGGGTCCCCGTCGCTGGCTGCTGGATGAGGGGCTGGGGGCCGCCCCGGGGCGCCATTCCCCTGGTTCTGATAGCCTCCTGGGGCGCCCCTCTGGAACCTGTTGTTGCCACGGCCACGCCCCCTCCCCCGCCCCCTGCCTCTCATTCGCCTGGGAACAGGAAGTCAAAGGATATCTTTCTTAAATGGTCATCATTTCTTAGTTTTGAACCGTTTTAAATTATTAACAAACCAAAAGGGCTTGAAGTTGTGGTCAGGCTACCTCTATGCATCCATTTGGCAACTACTCTTTAATTCAAAGCGACAGTTAATTCTTCAAATTAAGGTCGCAATATGCAAGATTGAGCACCTCCATCTTATTAGGCAGGATTCAAAAAACGCAATAAAAATGTTGTGTCCACTTTAACTGGCTGTGCAACTGTGTGATGCGAACTAGCGTAGCTCAGATGGCTGGGTTGCGTAAGCGGGAGGGGATTTGAGATTCAATATTAAAATTATAGTTGAGTTATTGGATGTGATTTTATTAATTTTATTTTATTGTGATTACATTAATTCAAATCCCTATCAGCATTGACAACAGATATGTGCAGATCATTTTAAGCTTCTTCAACTGGTACACAGGTAAGGCAGGTAAGGCATCTTGTGTCGGCTTCGTAAAGTGCGGACATTGCGGTTCAAACTCATTCGAGTTTCAACTCGAACATTTCAGCCAGATAGCGAACCCCCCACCAGTCACCAGTCAACATAATTGACGAAATTGAGTGATAGGTTATGCAATTAAGAAAAAACAACGGTGGGCCTCTTCATAACTAATTTATATATTTTTTTTATTCAATAACGTAATAATTATTATTATTATTATTTTTTTTTACAAACCATAATTTTTGGTGCCCTCCCCAGGTACTAGGTGCCCTACGCACTCTGTGTACTCTGCGTATAGGGAGCGGCGGGCCTGGCCGTACACAGTGAGGGAACAGTAGTTCTCCTACATGGTAAAACAACATTGGTTCTGATCGAACAATGGCTCCTGACTCTGCGTTGGGACTCACCCGAACTGGGCTGTCTCAAGCACTCCTCCTCCCTCCTCGCGGACGTCCTGTACTTTCCTCTTTTTCTCGACATTATCGACCGTCGGGTAGTTCCTAAGTCAGAAAAATAGACAAATATGAAAACAAGGTCAGGTCCGAGAAAAACAAACTAATGTCCACCAATTACCGACATTTAAAATGAATACAAAAACACAGTGAAGGATAACAGCGCTCTGAGTGACGTGGACTGTGGCGTCTACGCCAGAAGTAAGATAACACATCTAGCGCTGAGCGACCCGGCTAGAGGGAGGGTGCATAAGGACTGACCTTCGTCTCTCCTCCCTCCACTTTGTGATCTCCTCCTGCGTCTCCAGCTTGATTCTCTTCGCACCAGGAGCGTGGCTCTGCGACAAACCACAAATACAACCTTTAATGAGTTGTTTCACAAACTATCTGAAACTGGAGGGTACGTGAGATGTCAGCAACATCATCAAATCATAGATTGTCTCTGACTTCAACTTTGAAAAAGCGTTGAAGCTTTTCAGAGCTCTTTCAGCTCAAATTCAAACAATGTGATTTAAAACAATGTGTTTATCGCCATGTTTGGGGTTAATTACTCCCTTAACATTTCTAAATAAAAACAAACAGAATGGAGTATCTTTCTCATTTCATCAGTGTCTTCAGGGCTTACATTTCTCCAGTGGATGGCGACTATTTTTTCATGAGCAGTGAAGCTGCAGTCAGCAAAAGAGCACTATGAAAGAGATAAAAAGAACAATACACATTTGGCTTATAACAACATTAAAACAGAAGGATAAATTCCTCATGGACTTTGATTTAGGGATAGCAGAATGCTCAATGAAAGAGTGAATCACCTTGATGTGCTGGGACATATGTTCGCTGTGGTTCTCTTCAGTTTTGAAGCCCCGGTCACAAGGGTCACAAAAATAGAGGTACTCTGGTTCCTTCTTAAATTTCTGCTGTGGATTTCAGACCAATTGGGCAAAGTTAGCACAGAGTGGAGTATTTCTGCTTGGGGGGGGGGGGGGGGGGGGGGGGGGATTCGGGAGATATATTTAATACCTTTTTTCCATAGTTGTTTGGCGGCCCATTGTAGCCCCTGCCTCGACTCCTTCCGCGATTAAAATGTTGCCCTAGTAAAGAAAATAAAGGTTTCAACTTTCATTAATGACAGCTCCAATTTCCCATACCTTACACACTTGGCTTTAAATAATCTAGCTGCAGTGGAATACTTTTCCATATCCCCATAATTTGTGATCGTATAAACGACATCATAGTCCCATTATAAAAGGCGGACAGTAACCCACCATGTTGATGGTGTCCTGGACCGTCGTAGCGTCCATCGTAGTTCCCAGTGCCAGGCGGCGGGCCGCCTTGCCAGCCGGTGTTGTGGGCCCACGGGTCGGAGGGCGTCTCGCTCCAGTTCCACATGCTAGGATGGAAGTTGCTGGAGCCGGGTGGACGTTGAGAAGCGGCCGGCATCATGAACGTATTTGGAGGAGGACAGCCAAAGTCCGGCGGAGGATACTGTCCGTTTGCATCCATACTGTTCTCATCCACGTTTTCAACCCAGTAGGAATGTTAATATTCAAAGGTTTACCTGGGCAACGACTTCAACGTGGTAGCGTGCAGTACCACATGTGGATGTTTGGGTTTATACACACTGTCGCGTAACTTCCGCCGGATGGGGAAAGCAAATCTGTTCGACAAATAATCTTCTTCTTCTTCTTTGGTTTAGGCAGCCTTGACGCAGCTATGTCGTATTGCTGCCCCCCAGTGATTTCCCTCTAAATCATTTTAGATATTCCAGTGTTGTGAAGTTAATCCAACAATTCCTTTGCTTTAACCAATGAATCCAGATTCAGAAGAGTGCGCATATTAAAAACTGATTCCCCAGCTGATCCAAGTTTCCGGAAAAGAGTCCTCCTTTGATTGGAATAGAGCTAACACTGGAGGAATACATGTTTCACAGTCTCTCTATCTCCACACTCACACTTGCCATCTGGGTGTTTGCAATCAGAGCCAGCCCACTCCTCAGCCCACAGCGTCCAAGCCTCAGTCTTGAGATTACTACAGTGTCTTTTCTCATACACCTAAAAGTGCACCTATCTTTGTTTACATTTTCCTGCACTAAAAAGTACGCCCTTCCCTTCCTTTCCTTCTCCCAAGATTTTTGCCACCTTTCTTTTAGAGCCCTGTTTATTTTTTCCATGAACTCAGGAGCCCCATATAGCCCCCCCAGTTTCCTCCTTCAGCGCCTTCTTTGCCTCCTCATCCGCCTCCTCATTCCCTTTCATACCCAAATGTGCCGGCACCCAGAAAAACCCCCCCCCTCTCTCCCTGCCTTGTAAATTCTAAACAAAGACTGAAGTATTTTCACAATTAAATCTGGCCTGGACTTGGATTTTCCTTCTTTTATTGAATTTGTCAAGATCAAATTGACAAATTATAAATTAATTTGATCTTAAATAAATAAATAAATAAATAATTAGATAAATTTATTGATCTTGAAAAAGCATATATGCTTTTTCAAGATCCAGAAAGACACATGCATAATGCATAAATCCACTCTGATGAGTCGCTAAAAAAACACCTTTCTCCAGCTTATCCACAAGTCTATCCATTATCATACGTTCCATAATTTTGAGAGGAGAGGTATCTTTTCCCTGATGCTTTTTGAAACTCCCCTGGTGAGAAAAATATATTGAAGTCATCATAATTATCAAAGGTTAATTTGCAGTTTATCCAGGTGTTTTCCCAATATTTCACATCGCAAACTTCTATTTACATCACTTACATTGTTAGTGCTGTTGTCTTGTTATGGAACTGCTTAACTAACATATTTGCTTTTTCTTTGTTATTTATAGGTTAAATTCCATCACAGTGAAGGACAGGGACTGCTGTCTGCTGAAAAACCCCTGTCATTCTATGAACAAAACTCCAAATCTTTTGTATGGGCGTATCCGGTCCTAATTTACAACAAAAATGTCTCCAACTTTGTTTCTTTGCCTCCTTGATGATATGTCTAGCCTTAGCTCTAAGTCTCTTATACTCAATAGCATAGCTCTCTAATAGATGTTTTCTCAACCTTTTATAGGCCCTATTTCTAGCTCGGACTGCAAAGTTACATTCTTCGGGCCACCATGGAACCATTGATCCGCTTATAGGAACTTTTTTCTTAGGAATATACTGTACTGCAGCTGACCAGATTACTTTAGTTAAAGAATTATTCCACTCATCTACCCCTTTCTCACTATCTATTAATGATAAACCCATATGTACATCCTCCGTCAAACCCTTTTATAATTAAGCCTCAAGGACAGATTGACTGGTTCCTCAATTAAACATCTACCAAATTTGCAAATGATTGGTACATGATCGCTTCCCACTGTATACAGATCCATTGTCTCCCACCTACTAATTGATGCCAACTCTGCTGATGTAATTGTAATATCTATGGAGGAAAACCCTGTCCGACTTGTTCTAAACCATGTAGGTCGACCATCATTTAACACAACTAGTTGGTTTTTGTCTATAAACTCTTCTACAATTTTCCCATTCCTATTTCTCTTCTTGCTTCCCCACAGCTCACTATGGGCATTAAAATCCCCAACCCACACCACTGGTTCACTAATCTTATCCACAATTTCCTGAAAATGATTATCCTCTAAATGGATGCAGGGATTATACAAATTGACAATGGTGATTTTCCTTCGGTCAGTCCATCCTTGTGTGGTAACACATTCTGAATCTATATCCATTTCTATTCTTCTATACTGAATTCCATTTCTAATGAAAGTTGCACACACCCGTCCTGCTGTATTCTCTCGATCTTTCCTTTCACATTTATATCCCGGTATTATAAGATCAAGTCTTGGTTTTAACCAAGTTTCCTCAATGCAAATTATTTCTGTTTTTTCTTCAAGCCCATCTAACATGTGTTTAAACTCTTGCCATTTGCAATTAGACTCCTAGCATTCCATTGCATTATATAAAACATAATACAAAAGACACTAATCACCATCAGAATCCCCATATGTACTTTCCATTTCCTCTTCCGCATTATCTTCTAAGCCTGGATGCTGACTTCCATTTGACCTTTGATCTTCACTCTCCTGAAAGTAGGTAATCTCCCATATTTCCTTAGGATTTATTCCCTTGAAATAGCAGCCTTTCTGCAGCAGAAGCAATTTCTCGCGCCACATCAGATTTTTTCTTTGCCACCATTTTAACCCTCCTTGTCTTGTTGCCTTGCAGACTTGCAAATGACAGAAATCATCCCATTTTGCAGAATAGAGGCCTGCATTACATCACTTGACAAATAATCCGTTGGCAAATGTGTTATTTATTCTTAACTATTTCCTTTCAAAATGTGGATTTTAATTTAAAATAACGTTTATCAGCTATTGCGCAATAATAAAAAAAATAATGAAATGTGTCACAGAATTTATTTATTTTTTTGTTTGCCATATGTAGATAAGAAATATTCTTTATTTTGTAGTCCATGTATTGGGTCACTCCGACATCACTCAAATAATATGAATAGGTCTGTATTATGTACTTCATGAAATACCAAAAAAAAAATGGAAAACAAAGTCTACGTTGCAAACAACTATCTCTCTACAACGTCGGGACCGGCTTGGGTGTCCGGGTCCTTAACACACGCTCACACACTTTTCAAATAAACAAATGAGAAAATATAAATGCAGCACCAAAAGTACAAATAAACAAAAAAGCACTAGACTTGGAGCCAAAGGATAGAAAAGTGGAGAAGCTCTGAGCTATCAGCCGAGCTCAAAGATTTAGTCACTTAAATCTGGATATTACAAAAAAAAAGTGCTTCTTTAGTTGGGGCACATAACCAATATATAATAATATCTTTATATTTATGTATTTTGTATCTCTCTGCATGTGAGAAAGGTTAATTCTGTCGGTGGGCCCTAGAGGGCGGTAACACAACACGGCGTCTGGTTAACCCCAAAAGGAAACGAAGAAGAAAACGCAGCAGCACAGTCCCGCGTGCGTCTCACTCTTCTTCCCAGCAGCGTGTCAACGTGTTACTGCACAGGACCTCTCCACAGAGAGAGAGCAGCCCAGCCCAAGTTTGCATACAACACACTGAAAAAGACAGCACAATGTTGGTGCTATTTGAGACCGCCGCTGGATATGCTATATTCAAGGTATGTGTTTACCTATGGTTCTTTATTAGGGTGAGAATTAGGTTTCCGGATAGATTTTTAGGCGGACGGGTCGGTGGGTTAGCTAGATTGCTAACTAGTCATGTGCCATGCTTGTATTTGTTAAACAGTCGGGCGTTACAATCAATCAACTAACCAGCTTATCTTTAGCACAATTTAGACATGATAGTTAAGGAATAGCACTTTATGGGTCAAAAGGCTGTCTCGGGTAACATCGCGCCGGTAGGAGTGGTTTTATGTGTGGGCCTGCTTACCACGTGTGCGTGGATGGCTAACCCGACTGCCACAACATGTGTTTTGTTACTGGGAATTATCATCTCTCAGCGATACCAGGACAGCAACTCAAGTTGGAAAGCGAAAAGTGTTTATTTTTATTGTTTTATCAACTGTGTAATCTTTCCCAGGTCCTCGATGAGTCCAAACTGCAGGAGGTCGACAGTCTCTGGAAGGAGTTCCAGACGCCGGAGAAAGCCAACAAAATGTGAGTGGTGTTTTGGTCTTCATGGATTAAATCTTTTTTTTTTTCTTTTGCTCCTTGCAATCAAGTCCGCTCGGTTCATCACTAATGAAGTCATTTATTTCCCTTACCAGCGTGAAGTTGAAGCACTTTGAAAAGTTTCAGGACACAACCGAGGCCTTGGCAGGTACTGATCCATATGAAACCCTGTATATTTAACGTTAACATGGAACTCATGGTACTCGTACTTCGGTTTTTTATTCTTAAATGCTGTTTGCATCTCTATTGCATGTCTGATCAAACATGGCCTATCTCCAAATAAACTTTAGATACAGATTCTGCTCTGCCTGCTAGTTTACTTAGTGTCCCTGTGCTTGCTCCTCAGCTGCTACGGCCATGGTGGAGGGAAAGATTGGCAAGAGTCTGAAGAAGGTTCTGAAAAAGGTAGTGGCCAAGGAGGCTCACGAGCAGCTGGCCATCAGCGATCTCAAACTAGGGGGCGTCATCAAAGTAAGAAAGCAAACATTTCAATAGACTTGAAAATTGTCTTGTTTAAAAATGATGTATAACACAGTGCCACGAGTGAATTCGTTCTGCACCTGCCTTTCAGTCTCTGACCCTCTCGTGTCTTCCAGGAAAAGATGAACGTGAGCTGCGTCCACAGCCCGGCCATCGCTGAGTTGATGAGGGGCATCAGGACCCAGATGGAGGGGCTCATCACCGGCCTTCCGCCCCGTGAGATCAGCGCCATGTCCCTGGGTCTGGCCCACAGGTACATACCTCTGGTAATAAGCCTTTGCAATCCTAGTGGGATTGCAAAGGCTACACACTAAGGCCCTAGGTGTTAACGGGTCAGTTGATCCAGCACTCGGTATGCAGGTGCCTTATATTTACAGCCCCCCTCTTAAACCCCCCCCCCCCCCCCCCCCCCCAAGTGTGCAATCTCTTCTGATAAGAACAGCAGGCGGTGACGAAAATGACATCCTGTCGTGTACTGAATCTCTAACTGATGTTC
This sequence comes from Pollachius pollachius, assembly GCF_949987615.1. Lineage (NCBI taxonomy): Eukaryota > Metazoa > Chordata > Actinopteri > Gadiformes > Gadidae > Pollachius > Pollachius pollachius. Next base: position 27,340,786 of record NC_136937.1, on the reverse strand, counting down.
GTTCACTACCTCTTCTGAGCCTTTGTTGTTCCAAACCCTTTGAAAAGTATAGTGCGTTTGCAGGCTAATGAAGCCCAGTATGCAACCAAACTTATTTCCAAAATAAATGACCACCATCTAGGCATACACAGTATAAATGTTATTGCAATTCAAGATTGTGCCCTTGTTGCTATCATATACTTTTCCTTGTAATTCGATGGGATTAAAGTAAACCATACCTTCTTCACCTAACCAGTTTTATTTCATCTTTCTTTTTACAGTTTATCCCGCTACAAGTTGAAGTTCAGCCCCGACAAAGTGGACACCATGATCGTCCAGGCCATCTGTAAGTTTCTTCGTTATTGAAACCCCTATGTAGAAATGTATTTATTTACATGACCATCTTTATACTATATTTTAGCACCCAGGCTACCTAAGGTTAAGGCTGGATATTGGCAAGGACCTTTTATGTGCATCGCAATGCATGGATCGCCATTATTAACATAATTTACTGAAAATGAAAGAATTGAGTAATGGTGTACCACCATTTTATTATTCTAGTACCATAACCTGTAGGTGCCGTGTGTGGCCATACTATATTGCCAAACTAAATATGGTGACAATCTGCTGTTCTCTTATTTTCTTCTCCAGCCTTACATTGGGCTCAGCAAAATATTTGTTGTGATAATGAAACGGTTGTTAAATCCTCAACTTAAATTGCCTCTCCAGCCCTTCTGGACGACCTGGACAAGGAGCTCAACAACTACATCATGAGGTGCAGAGAGTGGTACGGCTGGCACTTCCCAGAGGTGGGAAAGATCATCACAGACAACCTGGCCTATTGCAAAGCTATCCAGAAAATAGGTACGACCCTACGTTAATGACATGCCATGCACTTTCAAACACCCAGCTCTACCTACAGACCTAGGAATTATATTGTGTGAATATAACAAGGGGGGAAACGTGAGCCTGCTTGACGACCCCAGTTTTTGACTCCTACAATGGGTCCAAGCTGTGTGAACCGAACCATGGCTAGTTTGGCTCATCCAGAAACCCCCTCCCATAGCTAAACTGGTGTCTTTCCTTCAGGGTTCCGCACCAACGTTGCCACGACAGACCTGTCTGACATCCTCCCGGAGGAGATCGAAGCCGAGGTGAAGTTGGCCGCTGAGATCTCCATGGGAGTGGAGGTCTCTGACGAGGACATCACCAACATCCTGCACCTGTGTGAGCAGGTAAATGCACGGCAGGGTTGGACTAAGCTTCTGACGTCCAGGGTGTGCATGTAGCCGTGGTGATGAGGCCTATAAAAAATATTCCCCTGAAACAAACAATGTGGGTATTAAGTCACTATCTCTTCTGAGCGGCCAACTGTTTTTTCGTACTTCCAACGCCTCGAATGGTCATTGGCTGATTACACTGATTAACGACAACGTTGTTTTTGCTGTATTTTCTTTTCAACCTCCAGGTGATCGAGATCACAGAGTACCGCGTGCAGCTGTACGACTACCTGAAAAACCGCATGACTGCCATCGCTCCCAACCTGACGGTGATGGTGGGGGAGCTGGTCGGAGCTCGGCTTATCGCTCACGCAGGTGTGCCATTTTACAACCCACTCCATCTCAACACCCCCTGAAAAGCTCATCATCAAATCCCTTATAAGAACAGCAGGCGGTGACGAAAATGACATCCTGTCGTGTACTGAATCTCTAACTGATGTTCGTTCACTACCTCTTCCGAGCCTGTTGCCTTTCAAACGCTGTTGGCAAAGTCCTCACAAAATTAGCACTCTATTGGCACTAATTAACCTCTGGCCAATTAAATATAGCGATACTGAGCTTGTTTCTCCCCCTTTTGGTTTGGCACCATTGGTCCCGTAGGCTCCTTGATGAACTTGGCCAAGCACCCGGCCTCCACCGTGCAGATCCTTGGGGCGGAGAAGGCCCTGTTCAGAGCCCTTAAGACCCGCAAGGACACACCCAAGTATGGCCTCATCTATCATGCCTCGCTGGTGGGGCAGACCAGCGCCAAGAACAAGGGCAAAGTGAGTGATCTTGCTTTCGCTTGCCTGATACGTTTGCATAGTTGTGGGACAACAACTAGCGCTTTGAAGTCCGCGTTCCGTGTTCTCTGATCTTGTGCGTTGCGTTTAGATCTCCAGAATGCTGGCGGCTAAATCGGCGCTGGCTATCCGCTACGATGCGCTCGGGGAAGACGCCACCTCAGAGATGGGTGTTGAGAACAGGGCCAAGCTGGAGGTCAGACTGCGGCACCTGGAGGATAAGGGGGTACGTAGCAGCAAAACGATTGTATATATTGGTCATCCTTGGACTGGGTGGCATCTGGGAAATGTGACAAAGTGACTCATTTACTTTTTCTTTTATTTTATAGATCAGGAAGATCAGTGGAACTGGCAAAGCGATGGCGAGGGCAGATAAATATCAGCACAAGAGGTAACCAATCAGAACGCAGACCCGAAGCGAAACCGTCAGTCTGTAGGGGTTGGTACACAGGGTCTAAACACGCCCACTCTCCCCCTCCACAGCGACGTGAGAGTCTATGACCCCTCCGCCGACTCCACGATTCCCAGCACCTCAAAGAAGAGGAAGTTTGAGGAGGTGGAGGCGGAAGAGGAGGAGCAACCCGCCACACCCGCTACCAAAGTCAAAAAGGCCAAGAAGGAAGCAGCACCAGCAGCAGTAGAAGGTGAGTTGAGTATGGTTTAGCTTCCCTGATCTCTGAGGCGGTGGTGGCCAGTTGATGGCGTTCTGTTGATGGTCCTCCTAACGTTCTGTTGATGGTCCTCCTAACGTTCTGTCCCTGGTCCTCCTAACGTTCTGTCCCTGGTCCTCCTAACGTTCTGTCGATGGTCCTCCTAACGTTCTGTCCCTGGTCCTCTTAACGTTCTGTCCCTGGTCCTCTTAACGTTCTGTCGATGGTCCTCTTAACGTTCTGTCAATGGTCCTCTTAACGTTCTGTCGATGGTTCTCTTAACGTTCTGTCGATGGTCCTCTTAACGTTCTGTCGATGGTCTTCCTAACGTTCTGTTGAAGGTCGTCCTAACGTTCTGTTGATGGTCTTCCTAACGTTCTGTTGATGGTCTTCCTAACGTTCTGTTGATGGTCTTCCTAACGTTCTGTTGAAGGTCCTCCTAACGTTCTGTCGATGGTCCTCCTAATGTCTTTATTTCTGTGTTTTCTAGAAGATGAAACGTCAGAGGTCGCCGAGGTAGAGCCTCCCAAAAAGAAGAAGAAAAAGAAGGATAAGAAGGCAGAGGAACCCGCTGCGGAGGAGGAGGAAGTAGTTGTAAAATCAGAGGAAGTAAGTCTGGCTTCTGCTTCTTTTCCAAATAAGACATTAATCACAGCAGCCAAAATAATTGTTTAACTGTTCACAGAACCTGAATGACCATATAACAGAACACTTGCTTATAATCTACTGTTTTTTGTTATTTCCAGACGACAGAAAAGAAGAAAAAGAAGAAGAAAAAGGTCAAGGATGAGGAAGACGAATAAAGAACAGATTCTATATATTCTTTAGTTTAGTTTTTCTTGTAATTTCTACTTGTAAATCTCCCCTACAAAACTGTATGACTGACTTTTTCCGGATGTCTCAAGAATGCTTGGCCTCATGCCATTTACCATTTTTATTAGTGTGATTATGATCACAATGTATGTTTTGGATTTATGCACCAACGGGTAATCTGTTTTACTTTCATGGATAAAAAACATTTGTTTCATGGCCACCTAAGTTGTACTACTCCTAGTTGACCATTGTGTATAAGCTCATCTGTATCAGACCCTGTCTTGAATCTGCACTTCCAGTTTTACTGCAAACTGGGAATGCATTCTGGTACAATAAAAACCTTTTTTTGAAAACATTACGTTCTTGACTTGTTCATATACCGTATAATATCTTCAAAATATGTGCACTAACGTGCTTAGCTATGGCTTGACAATATAGCCCGTACAAACATGGCTATAAACTAACTTATGGTACATTTCAAGTCAAATCCGAGTACAACTTTTTATGAATCTAAAATCCTATATATCTTGTCTTTAATAAAAAATACATAGTTGGTGTATAAAAAGACTAAGCGAACCACGAGCATCGATCATGGACTTTATCAGACATCAGTCTATGATCTCAATCAGACATGACTAGCAGAGAAACGATCCGAGCGGTCGATCGACCTCTCTGGCTCGATTGTCATGTCTTTCCATTTGCGCCACATGGCGAACGATGCGACTGCATGGACGACGTTAGGTGTGTTTTGAAGCCGCAGTCAGTAGTTTAGCCTCATCCTAAATGTCCAGTTAGTGTACACAATACAGAAAACAAAATGTCGCAATTACAAGCGAGGTTCTACACGGAGAACAAGAAGTAAGTACACACTACGTGACGCTAAAGTAAGCATATAATGTTACCATGGTGGCCTCACAGCACTAAGTTGTGGGATGCTAACGTTACTTAGAGACGTATCGGCTGTGTTGAAGTGAATTTAACCTATACGAGGCCTTTCGACCCCACTCTATTCCGTCTTTATATATCTTATATCCTAATCGTGGAGATCCGTTCTACAGGCTGCACAAGCATGTTACCTGACATGGTTACCATGTTAACTCCAGAGCCCCGCCGAACAACTTTGCCAAAGCTAACCCACTTTCATGTGTTCTTCTAGGTATGCAGTGGATGATGTCCCGTTCTCCATCCCAGCGAGCTCTGAAGTGCTGGACCTCGGAAATGTCATTAACAAGCTCCTTCAAGCCAACAATGGTAACAATTCGGACATGAAGACTATTCAGATCAGTGGTTATGAACCGGTCTAGACTCAGGACCCACATGTGTGATTAATACACAATATGTGTAGAGTATGTCACACAGACATTTCACTGCACATCCTGTATGAGTATGTGACAAATAAGAACCTTTGAATCTTAAGTATCGACCCCAAAATAACTATTGTTTTACCAATATTTCAGATATCAACAATGCCTGCATTGTTATGGCATGGTTTGGTTAATAACATGAAGCAAACTAATAGCTCCACCAATTGAGGCATATCTCCATGAAATATGCCCCCCCCCCCAACACAATATAACGTCTCAAAATATAATCATTGCTTATAAACAAATGCATTGATGAATTTTACTTAGTTTCTTATTTAATCATCTTTCCCATCCTCTTTAGGATCTCACAAGCAAGTGGACTTTGACTTCCTGGTCAAGGGCGTGTTCTTGCGGTCGTCCCTGGCCGTTCACATGGAAACGGAGAGCATATCAACGGTATGTCCGACCTCAGTGGCTGCTACACCTTATTGGATGCTCTGTCTGGCTGTCATGACGACCTTAACCTGGTGGGATCCTCTGACGGTGCATGCAGTATGCTTTTGAACTATGCCTATATGTTTTATAATGTACAAGAGTAGATGATACACATGACTGTTTTTCATGAGGCCTATTGGATATGGAAGGGTCTGTTCTCGATGTAAGATAGCATATTTATCTTTTAACGAGGGCTACTCCTCTACAGTAAACGCTTCCAAGAAGTATTTTGGAATCTTGATGCGACATGGTAGGAAAAGGAGTATTCCCAATCGGGGGAGGCCAGTTGGCTGTCTCTTTGTCGTGAGGTCTAGAGCGTCTCTCCCCATTGGTCTGTTTTCAGGAAGACGTGGTTGAGATCGAGTACGTGGAGCGGATCAGCGCCCCGGAGCCGGAGGAGTGCATGATGCATGACGACTGGATCAGCGCCGTGCGCGCCGACTCAGAGTGGTGAGCGGGTCCGACATCACACCCTAGACAGTGGACACAGAGACGGCTCGTTGTGGAGCAGTTAGGGGTTAGAAAGTACAGAGAACGGTCATTAAGGAGCAGGTAGGAGTTAGACAGTAGGGAGACAGGTCATTAAGGAGCAGGTAGGGGTTAGACAGTAGGGAGACAGGTCAATAAGGAGAAGGTAGGGGTTAGACAGTACGTAGACAGGTCATTAAGGAGCAGGTAAGGGTTAGACAGTAGGGAGACAGGTCATTATGGAGCAGGTAGGGGTTAGACAGTACATAGACGGGTCATTAAGGAGCAGGTAGGGGTTAGACAGCACAGAGACAGGTAATGAAGGAGCAGGTAGGGGTTAGACAGTACAGAGACGGGTCATTAAGGAGCAGGTAGGTGTTAGACAGTACGTAGACAGGTCATTGAGGAGCAGGTAGGGGTTAGACAGTAGGGAGACAGGTCATTATGGAGCAGGTAGGGGTTAGACAGTACAGATACGGGTCACTAAGGAGCCGGTAGCTAGCTTGCTCAAGATGAGGACATTGAACCTTTTGGCTTAGAGTCCAATACCATTGCTACTAGACTATCCACCCCCGTTCAGTAGTGGAGCTGAGCGAGCCAGGAGGTGACCCCGCCCGTCTCTCCCTCGCAGGATCCTGACGGGCTCCTACGACAAGACAGCCCGGATCTGGTCGCCGGAGGGCAAGGCGGTGATGACGGTGGCAGGACATACGGACGCGGTCAAGGACGTGGCCTGGGTCAAGAGAGGTGAGCTCCAGGCCTCGGGGGGGAGTCTAGAGTATGGTCGTATTTATCATTAAAGACAGGCAACAGGGAGTGTCTGAAAGGATATTAATAGAAGTTCAAAGTCAGCCAATAAACTCTGTCTTGGAAAGAGCCAGATTAGTTGGGGTCCGGTCTGAACCCACGAACCCCCCGCTGTTTGGTGTAGTTTGTACTTCTTCAAAGTCTGAGACGTCGTAGCTTTATTAAGCTGCACCGTCATTTAAGTGTATGGTCATTTTTGACCACCTCAGCTATTGGCTCCAGGAGGGAAAACAGACTTCAGACATTATGTCGGCTCGAAAAAAACCAGAAGGAAATCTGTAGACTAGATTACGCTTGATTTCAATGGACTTCACGGTGCATTATTTTCCGGTGCTCAATTGCACACCTTCACATTATTCAGTAACATTATAAGAAGTGAATCATGCATTTCCGTTGTCCATCACCTAAATCTTCGTCCTCTGTGACCCCGTGGCGTCCAGAGGGCCTGACGTCGTGGCTGCTGACGGCGTCCCTGGACCAGACGGTGCTGCTGTGGGAATGGAACTCCGAGAGGAACAAGGTCAAGGCCCGCCACTGCTGCCGCGGTCACGCCGGGAGCGTGGACGCGCTCGCCGTCGACCCCACCGCCTCCAAGGTACGCCGGCCGCCAACAACGACGTGGGGGACCAATACAATAACTAGCTTTGGATTTGTTTTGGTGTCGCCGCACTCTGGCTGCGGCCGACCTTTTCCATGCTTTCCGAACGGTTTGAGGTCTATATATAAATGACACGAGCTGTCTGTGTCTCTCCCGGTTCAGTTCTGCAGCGGTTCCTGGGACAAGATGTTGAAGATTTGGTCGGCAGGTACGTGTGCAGTGACAGGGTTTCACAGCCCCCCCCCCCCCCCGTTACATAGCAACCTCTGAATATAAAAACAGCAGCACTAGTGCAGGACATAGGGGCTCGTCATGCAGCGTCCCTTCCTCCCTGTCTCTGCAGTCCCCTCTGAGGAGGAGGACGAGGTTGCAGCCCCCGCCAACAGACCCCGGAAGAAGCAGAAGACGGAGCAACTGGGCCTCACCAGGGTGAGTTCCCCCCCCCCCGTCGTTGGGAGACTGAAAAGTCACAAAAAAGGATTGTTTGTTTCAGCAACATGGTGGGATATTTAACCGAGTTCAATCATAATGAAGTCAAAGTCAAATTAAATTATCCCACTAGAGGAGATTAGGATGCAGCCAGGTACTAACAAGCACACCATCAACAAGACACACACGTAAGGGCTGATTATGGTCCCATGTTCACGCAACGCAAGGGGGTTACGGGCGCAGCAGCAAGGGCTGTGATTGGTCCGCTTCATAAAACCCGACGCAGAACCAAAACAGGTTCACGACTGCGTCGAAGCGTCTGCGTAGTCCTTGCGTTGCGTGAACGTGGGACCATAATCCGCCCTTGAGATAACAGTTAGTGATGGAAACACCATGAAAACACGAATGACAGAGACCAGTACATAAAAATACATAAAATACACTGCAAGGTCGCTACATAGGGAGGCAAAGACAAGCAGTGGTCCAGGAGAACAATGCAAAAGAGGCGTCAAGTGCACGTAACTTTTGCAAATTGAGCATGTTAGTGGCAGTACACACAAAGGAGAGTTTGAATGAATGACAACCGCCTGTTCCCCCCGTGATGACGACGCCCGCTCCCCAGACGCCGCTGATGACGCTGGCGGGCCACAGCGAGGCGGTGGCCTCGGTCCTGTGGAGCGACGCCGACGAGCTGTGCAGTGCATCATGGGACCACACCATCCGCCTGTGGGACGCCGAGACGGGCGAGCAGAAGACCACGCTGGTGAGAGACACACACACACACACACACACACACACACACACACACACACACACACACACACACACACACACACACACACACACACACCCTGCACCTCTGTTATATATATAATTATACATATAACAGATGCACACAAATATAACACATTGCACACATCTCTGATATATATACATAACAGATGCTCACATATATAACCGTTGCACACGAGCACACACACACTATTTGTTGTATTTTCCTGCTCCTATTCTTCTACAACGCATAGTTCTGCAGGAGTAGCAGTACTGTTAACGCCGACATTGCAACCACACACGCACCTTTCCATGCATCAATATGTATGCACGGAGAGTCCAAAGACGTGCACACCTTTGCATAAGCAAAGACAGGCCATGGCCTCCGAGGCAAACGGGGTAACGGTCCGACGGATGACTGATGCCATGTGTTCCTCAGACGGGCAGCAAGGTGTTCAACTGCGTCTCCTACTCGCCGCTCTGTCGGCGGCTGGCGTCGGGCAGCACCGACCGACACATCCGACTCTGGGACCCCCGCACCAAAGGTAACCCTCCCCCCACTGAGAATCAGGGACCATCTCCTTATTGGAGTCACTGCTACATGAGGAACGAAAGTGAATGGCATTTTTTTAATGATTTTTAATAATTGGATACAAAACCATTCCAATAAGACAAATGAGAAGAAGTGTGTACCCGCACATAACTCACAATTCCTTTACAGGCTAAAGCGTAATAAAAAACTGAGTATACATTTATAATAGCAAAAACAACGCCTCCGTCCTTATTCCCCTTTGAGACGGTACAGTATCTGTAGTGCTTTTTTAAGATGTCTCCAAAGTTCAACCCCATCCCTCCCCCCAGACGGGTCGTTGGTGCTGCTCTCCCTCACCTCCCACACGGGCTGGGTGACGGCGGTGAAGTGGGCGCCCTCCCACGAGCACCAGCTGATGTCCGGCTCCCTGGACAACGTGGTCAAGCTGTGGGACACAAGAAGGTGAGGGGTCCGGCTCCCTGCTGAGCACCAGGGCTCCTGGGCTCCTGGGGCGCGGCGGCTCTGCTCCTCTTAAAACATACCGTGTGTGTGTGTGTGTGTGTGTGTGTGTGTGTGTGTGTGATGCACTTAAAGGTACAATGTGCAAGATTTGCGATTTCCAGCTGGCTTCACAGTCCTATGCTCCTGCAGAGTTTGAGCAATTAACCCCTAATTAATAAGTCCCCTGTAGCCTTAGAGTTAGCGTCTACAGGACTATGTGTTTTTACAGTACATTTCTAACAATTCATTTTTGTGTATTGTACCTTTCATTAATTATCACCAGTAATTTAGTTTTTCTATGTCTAATGCTGTGTGTTGGACTTGCACAATAATTCAATATGATAATTATAATATGGATCGGACCAGTTAAATGGGTTTAGTCAACGGCACACAGAACTCTAATAAGCAAGATGCCTTAACTTAACCCTCACCTTCACATAACCGCCTTTTATTCTAAACCAATCACTCTGAGTTGCCTACGCTTGTCACTGTTTCTTCATCAATGTCCGTGAATGGTTCGTCTACCTGACGCGATAACGAACGCCTGCTTATCCCCACTGCGTCTTCCAGCTGCAAAGCGCCGCTGTACGACCTGGCCGCCCACGAGGACAAGGTGTTCTGCGTGGACTGGACAGAGAGCGGGGTAAGATGGTTACCGTAGCAACGCATCAAGCACCTTTTTATGGTGTTGACCTACCGTCTGGGTCGTTGCGAAAAACGTGCGTCCGGATGGGACGCCTCGCTACCGAGGCAACAGCGGGAGGAGGACAGCTGTGTTGGAGAGGACTTCCTGGGCTCTGACCTTTCTTGAGTTGTTTACAAGGATCAAACATGGCCTCACTTTCACAGACTAGTAAAACTAAATAAATACAGTAGCATAAAAATCGGAAAGTTGTAACCACATTAATGAAGAGTAATTGATAACACAGCTTTTCTAGTCATTCATAAAATAAACCTTTTTTGTTACTTGTTAGGTACAAAAAGATAGAAAATGAATAGAACTAGGGCGACCACCGGGTAGAGCGCGTACCATAAAGGCCCAGTCCTGACCCCAGCGACCCGGGTTCGATTCCTGCCGGGGTCTTTCCCTCTATCTCCCTTGCTTAACCTCTTAAATAAATAAAGGTGAATAAATATAACAATAATATATTTGTTCATTTGTTGTGATTTCAGCTGATGCTGAGTGGCGGTGCGGACAACAAGTTGTACACATACAAATATTCCCCCTGCAAGACGGACGCCGGAGCGTAGCAAGGCCCCGATCCAAATAACCAGATGAAATGGATTTATATATGGACATTGACAAACTGGAGCCAGCGAGTTGGAGTTGTTATGCTGTCGAGTGTCGTGTGCGCGCCGCTTCCCAGTGGACTGGTGTTTTCTGACATTGTATCTTTGTATTTCTTTTGACGTGTCCATTTTAAGATGACTTCATAAATTAACTTTGTCTCCCAATATTGTCTGTCATGCGTTCTTGTTTGGATTACACAATGTGCCCAGTACTGGTTTGGATTTTATACTCGCATACTATTAGTATGTTTTTAGAGGGATTTTTCGGGCGATGAACACATTTCCAACAAAGGGCTGGCTTTATATCGGATCAAATTCCACATTGGATTCATAACATTTCAATTGTCTTTCAAAAGGGCTAGAAAAAATGTATTTCCTCCTATAACCTGTTTCACCTGAGTCGTGATGGCGGCAACAGCGCCCCCACATGGCGGCGCGACGCCACAGTCCCTTTGTATATCCGGTTTCACTGACTCAGATGATGACGATGGTGGCTACAAGAGGAGGCTAGCAGACCTGCCATGAACAGATGCTCAGGCTTCACTTCAAACTAAAACCAAGGTAAACTCCCATCTGGTTGATTTTCCCGTGAGTTATAACCAGGTGTCCCCCGTTGGAGTCGATCCACCATCAGGCGGAGCGTTCCTCCTTGCGTAAAATACCCATTCTCTGACGCTTTGCGGGCCAACCTGGCGTTAGCGCTCAGTCTCGTTTATTTATTAGGTTTTATTTTTTAACTGTGCGCCATTGTATCACGTTAAGATGCAGACCGTTCACATCGATCGGTATACCTCTGGACTGAACTTTGAGGCGTGTGTGTCATTGTACTCATTGTAGTCCACTCTCCTAACGTCTTACCAGGAGACTGTAACTGAACACCTGCTGCCAGAGAGTGAGCCAGCTGTCTGCAAGACTTGCTGTTGCTTGCTGTTTATTCCTCTTTATTCCTCTTTTTATAATCTAAACTTGTAACCTTGATCAGTAATATACCCACTCGTGATTAATGTCTACATCATGTGTCAATTCATGGTTAAGGAAAACAGCTGTCAGGCTTCTTTTTCTTTTTTACTGTGGCTGATCCAGATGCACCTGCTGCGTAATCGGTGTACTGCAGCAGAAGTTTGCAGGTGATCGGTGTGCATTGTTGCCAGATTCGGCCAGATTGGCCCAATCTGGCAACACTGACAGTATGTGATGTAGGCGACGTGACTCATGCAAAGAGTGAGTGATGAACGTGTGTTTATAGATCCGTTGTAACAACCCACCCGTGTGTTTTTAGTTCACAGGACAGACCAGTGTTTTGAGCATCATGATGGAGGGGTACGTATAAAATGCGTTCATTTACCAAGCCAATGCCATGTTTGATAGCTCAAAATGAAAAAGTCACAATTTTGGAATCATACGTCACAACTTTTGGATTATTCGTTCTCTTTGAAGTGCCCCCTATTCAACATTAGGAGGTCATTTTAAAGAGAAGATTAGTCTAAAAGTTGTTTTTCCAAAGCCACCATGGAGCAAAACCGCCATTGAAATACATAATCTCATATAGTTTAGTAATTGTCTATATTGGATACCCATATCGTACTACAAATACCTGTGAATAACCAATAAATACCACAGTAGCCTAATTAACCGTAGACACAAAGTATATGACTCAACTACATAAAGTGTGTGTGTGTGTGTGTGTGTGTGCGCGTGCGTGCGCATAAATTAAAACAGTTGCTTTAAACAGTGTGTGTAAGTGGATTCACGTCAATGTTAAAAAAATAATATAAAAAACCACATGGTCTGCGGTCAAGAAAGGTTCAGGCACTGACCCCAACCATGACCGACTATAACCTTCAACGTTAATAACCGTGGTCTCGGCGCCGCTGCCCCCCAGGTTGGCCAGTGACATGCTGGACAGCTCGGTGGTGGCGCGCATGCAGAAAAAGTTCTGGAAGACCAAGCAGGTGCTTATCAAGGCCACGGGCAAGAAGGAGGACGAGCACGTGGTGGCCTCGGACGCGGACCTGGATGCCAAGCTGGAGGTGAGCGCCCGCTCGTATCAGCGTGCGAGCTAGGCTAGCTAGGCCCTACGGGAAACAACAACAGGAATACAGGAGAACAGGCTAACGCTGCCTGCACTACTGTACAGTGATAAGATAGGTAGCAGGCTGAGGGACTAGGCTACGTGCTAATGCGCTCCTCGGTTCTCTACGAGGAAACGCAGACGGTGCACCGGAGGGTATGCTCAAGCTGCCCACACAGGTGATGACCAGGCAGGCTAGTGTGGCCTGCTGACATGGTCGTTGGCTCCCCCTTGAAAACGTGACACAAATACCGGAGCAGGTGAATCGACCTGGGAGTACAGGGCTGTTACTGTGTGGCTGGATCTCTGTTCGGACACATAACCGTGGGGATTGGTTCTGTCTGTGGTTTTTGACCTTTGACCTTAGGTGGTAGCACTAAAGCGACAAAGACACTTTAGTGTCCTGTGTCGCAGACACACTATTTGAGGAGGGTTCTAATTTTTCATTTCAGGCTTGGGTGAATCTTAGCGGTCCAGTTATGTTGAAACTCTTAGAATTCTCAGAATCGAGTAGAATTTAGAACAGGTCACCTGATGTTATTGTGAAGAACAGGATGTTTACTCACTGGCATGAGAACACAGTGACTCTAGTCCCTGACAGACCCCTTGTGAGGGAGACGAGGGGGGGGGCAACTACCGGTGATGGCCTGTTGTTCACTTTGAAAAGGCCTATTGTGCGCGCACACACACGCGCACACACACACACACACACACACACACACACACACACACACACACACACACACACACACACACACACACACACACACACACACACACACACACACTAAGAGAGGGGGCAATGTCACAGCCGATCACAAACCCTACACACCATTCCTAATTACAGTTTTAAAAGATTGCAATTACCATCCAAAAACAACATCATTTTACATTTTTATTCCCAAAGTAAGGGGTTGGGAAGGTGTAATGTAGTGGCTAGGATGTTCAACTCTTCAACTGAAAGGAACTAGGTTTGATTTCCTGTAGGCTTCCTTAAGAGCATCAGGCCCTCATAAAACACAAGTTCACCGTGTGCTTTTAGCCATGGGCACTCAGTGTACAAGGGGCGAGAGAGAGAGAGAGAGAGAGGGTGAGGGGAGTGTGTTGGTGATTATTATCCAGTGAGTTGGGGCGAGAGGGTGAGGGGAGTGTGTTGGTGATTATTATCCAGTGAGTTGGGGCGAGAGAGGGAGAGAGAGAGGGTGAGGGGAGTGTGTTGGTGATTATTATCCAGTGAGTTGGGGCGAGAGAGGGAGAGAGAGAGGGTGAGGGGAGTGTGTTGGTGATTATTATCCAGTGAGTTGGGGCGAGAGAGGGAGAGAGAGAGGGTGAGGGGAGTGTGTTGGTGATTATTATCCAGTGAGTTGCATCACCCTGATGCAGAACGCTCACGGCGATGAGCGTCAGAGCATGGTTTAGCGGGGCTTTTATTTTGTTAAAACGTTTTTAATCCAATATTATTCCCAGCTTAATTGTTTTTGAATGATCTGCTGCTTCTGTGTTTTTTAGGCCTGTATGTCGCCTCAGGAGGCGAGGTCTGTCAAACTGAGATATGAAGCGATATGCAGCGACACAGTTGAATCGGGCTGGGAATCATGATTATTTGTGTAGTAAATTAATCCAACTCTGATTTATTTGATAAATCATTTAGTCTAGAGTCCAAAGTGATATCTTAAATTGACTTGCCTTATCTGAAAAGCTAAATATAAAGAAAAGCTCTCTCTCACACACACACACACACACACACACACACACACACACACACCCCTATAACATACAGACACACACACACCCCTATAACATACACACACATATACACACACACACACACACACACACACACACACACACACACACACACACACACACACACACACACACACACACACACACACACACACACACACACACACACACACACACACACCAAGCTCTGTCCAGACCAAAAGACCCAGGCCCTCCTTGTCTCTGGTTGGAATGCCAGCTCTCTTGTCTCTGCGTTGCCATGACCACCAGGGATGGTTGGGGAGGTGGGGGTTCGGTGGCTGGAAATGGACGGGGGAAGGGAGAGGATAGACACGGTCCTATAGCCTAATCAGTCACACAGTCGTTGGTCGTAAGCTATGCTTGTTGATGATGTGATGTGGAACAAGATATTGTCACAATGTTTCAGAATTCGACACAACACCGATGCTTGGGAATTCAAAACACCCTTCTAAACACTCTAAATGACTCTCAACCGGTAGAGTGTGTACCATTAAATGGTAAATGGACTCATATATATTTATATAGCGCTTTTATCCAATGCACTTTTTTGCCTGACGTTCACCCATTCACACACCGACGGCGGAGTCAACCATGCAAGGGGACAGCCATCTCGTCGTGAGCAGCTAGGTCGAGGTGCCTTGCTCAGGGACACCTCGACACTCTAAACTAGCAACTGTGCGGTTGCCAGCCAACCCGCTCTACCTCCTGACCTACTGCGGCCCCCATTAAGACTTAGTCCTTACAGCAGTGACCGGGGTTCGATGCCTGCCCGTGGTCCTTTTGCTGCATGTCTTCCCCTCGCTCTCCCATACCTTCATGCCTAGCTCACTCCATCATAAAAGCAAAAAAATCACATTATCACGTATAACTGATGAACCGTGTTGTAGAGATGACGGAGTCTGACTCCTCCCCCATGTGTTGTGCTCCCTCCAGTTCTTCCGCTCGGTCCAGTCCACCTGCACACAGCTCCTCAAGGTGATCCAGCGCTACCAGCACCGCATCTCCAGTAAGTAGCGCCGCAACACCGTCGGCCAATCAGAGGGGACCCCGCCCCATGCACACGCACACGGTCTTAGTTAGCCAATCAAAAGTACTGTTTAATGTTTACTCTCTCTAATCATTTATATCTTCTACAATTATCGTCTGTGTTGGCTGCCTTGATAATGTTTCTAGAGCAGTGTTTGCCTTTGGCGTCCTGTCATTCTGTTGTCTTCAAAGCTTTTTAAAAATACACCCAAGAAAAATATTTAGTCTTATTTTTTTTACATTGATATACATCAGTTTAAAACCCATTTTCTCAGAGGTGTGTCTCCCGGTGTCTCTCCCCAGGCCTGTCCCAGGAGGAGAACGAGCTGGGTCTGTTCCTGAGGTTCCAGGGGGAACACGACCACACCAGGGCGGGCAACATGATGAATGCCACCAGCCAGGCCCTGTGCACCTCCGCCAAGAAGAGGTACGCACGCAGCAAACCCCACCTCACAACGAGACAACACAGCAGCCAGCCATGTTGCCATGACACCCATTCAGTGTTTCCCACAGACAGAAAGCAATGTGTGGTGCCGGGGGGGGAGAGAAGAGAAATCCTGTATTTAACTTTTTTGTGTAAAGGAAAATCAATAGTATAATGTGACAATATAAATGTAATAATAAAAATAATAATAGTCCTTCAACCAATCAAACCAACGATCGCTTTGATCGCAACAATCGCTTCCCTGTCGTCATTGGGTTAAACCAGCCAATAGCGCTCCAGGGGGGAAAAACAGCTTGGTGATTGGTTCCAGTAAAAGCGGATCGGTAAACAGAAAGAAATGTATTGCTCTCCAGACCCTGCTGCAGAGCGAATTCAAATCGCCGGCAGACCAGACTGGGGGTACCCTACTATAACCGCATTTTATATTAATCGCATCGTTTGCTGCGTTACCAACGTTATCTATGCTGACTTAGTGTACGGGATGTTCAATATCAATAACGTTGAGTTCATAAGGTCTAACATTATCTTTTCTGAGTTCAAAATAATTTCGGGCAGGTGTTATTCAGCACAGTACATCATACTAAACTTTGGTAAAACGGTTGCCGACCGTCTTCTCTGTGACAAATATCCCGCTGCTTCGGGTTTTCCTTTGATAGGCGCGTTGAGAGGAGGAGCGGGTGAATCAGCTGTTGTCGCTTGTCTCTGTGTGTGCGTGTTCGTGTGCGTATGCCTGTGTGAACGAGAATGTCAGGGAGAAAGAGTGCTATGAGGAGGTGAATGAACGGAACGATATTTATATTTAAATATCTCAAAAAAAAGAAAAAAGAAGCAGAATCAATTGGTGGCGCTCAGTGTTGATTCTGTGGCGCTGCGCCACACATTGGTCTATGTATGGGAAACACTGCCATTCCATCCCTCTTCCTCTTTGACCTTTCCTCCCATCTCTCTGTCCAAGTCTCTCGCATTTCCCTTGCTTAACCTCTCTCTCCCTTTATCTCATAACCTTTGTCTCCCTCTATCTCTTAACCTCTCTCTCCCTCTAAGTCTTAACCTCTCTCTCCCTCTAAGTCTTAACCTCTCTCTCCCCCTTTTCCTTAATCTGTCTCGAGATATCCTGAATAAAGAGGTTTTTTTTTTCGCATAGAACAGCATTTATTTGGTATACTATTTGCTAAAGATCATAGCAAGAGTTTTTCCAAATTGGCATAATTGGGACATGAGTGATAATTAGTGGGTCCTTATCTCCGTGGTCTTTTTTTACGTTCTTATCTGCTGGAATTCTCTGTACTCAATGATTATAAACAAATACATTTGAATGGTTGAATTATCACCATAATAATTCTGTTTCTATGTTTCTCTCTGTCACTCTGTCTTTCTTTGTCTCCCTTCCTCCCTCCCTCTCTCCCCCCTCCCTCTCTCTCCCCCCCTCCCTCTCTCCCTCCCTCCCCCCCTCTCTCCCTCCCTCCCTCCCTCCCTCCCCCCTCTCTCCCTCCTTCCCTCCCTCCCCTCCCCTCCTTTCTCCCTCCCTCCCCCCCTCCCTCCCTCCCCTCCCTCTCTCCCCCCCTCCCTCCCTCTCTCCCTCTCTCCCTCCCTCCCCCCCCTCCCTCCCTCTCTCCCTCTCTCCCTCCCCCCCCCCCCCCCCTCCCTCCCCTCCAGGCTGGCCCTGGGCCCTCCCCTCCAGCGGCTGCAGCAGGAGGTGGAGACGTTCCGGCGGCGGGCCATCGCCGACACCCTGCTGACGGTGGAGCGCATGGAGCGCTCGCGCACCGAGTACCGCGGCGCCCTCCTCTGGATGAAGGACGCCTCGCAGGAGCTCGACCCCGACACCTACAAGCAGCTGGAGAAGTTCCGGAAGGTGGGTGGGGTCAGGGGGCGGGGCTTGTTCACGTGCCTGGCCATCCTGGTTCTGAACCGCTAGGCTAGGCTGGTGTTTAGAGCTGACGCTTTATACCGCCAGGTGTGAGTGGCTTGTAATTAGCCGTTACAAGCCGTTTTGACATCACAAGTGGGCGTGTCCACCTAGATGTGTGCTAGATCAGTCTACCAGCCTACCCGGTGGACTGGGCAGGTTTTCAAAACAGCTGGTGGTACAATGTGTCACCTTTAATCCAAGTTGTCTTCCATTTGAGGGTGAGGATATTCAAGGCATACAATTAAATATTGAAGGGACTACAATCATGGCAGCCTAGTTGTGGCATGCCCAAGTAAATAAAACAAAAATAACAATGACACTAAAGGAAGCTATATGTAGAAGAATGAAGGGTTGATTTTTAAGAAAAGTTTACAAAAGTTTACAACTTTAATGTGTGTTTGTTTGTGTGTCATATCGGCGTGTGGCTGCAAAGTAGAAGGTTAAGGGGACTCACGTTTGGTTTCATGTTGTCTTTAAGGAACAGGACTTAGAGTCAATATCTCCCCACCCAACTGTGTAGCCTGTCCCGAGTATATTAGGTGACGCGCGTGTGTGTGTGTGTGTGCGTGTGTGTGCAGATCCAGTCCCAGGTGCGCGGCACTAAGGGCCAGTTTGACAAGCTAAAGAACGACGTGTGTCAGAAGGTGGACATGCTGGGGGCCAGCCGCTGCAACATGCTGTCCCACTCCCTCTGCACCTACCAGGTGTGTGTGTGTCTCTGTGTGTGTGTGTGTGTGTGTGTGTGTGTGTGTGTGTGTGTGTGTGTGTGTGTGTGTGTGTGTGTGTGTGCACTACTGTATGTCACTGATCACAACAAGGTGTGTGTGTGTGTGTGTGTGTGTGTGTGTGTGTGTGTGCACTACTGTATGCCACTGATCACAACAAGGTGTGTGTGTGTGTGTGTTTGTGTGTGTGTGTGTGTGTGTGTGCACTACTGTATGCCACTGATCACAACAAGGTGTGTGTGTGTGTGTGTGTGTGTGTGTGTTTGTGTGTGTGTGTGTGTGTGTGTGTGTGTGCACCACTGTATGCCACTGATCACAACAAGGTGTGTGTCTGTGTGTGTGTGCACTACTGTATGCCGCTGATCACAACAAGGAGTATATATTACCACAAGTAATGTAAGGGTGCAAAGTAAAATACAGGGTATTGGAACTAAGTGGTATATTTTCTACTCTATATTATTCCTCCTACAATACTTGTAGTATTGCGAACATTTGCACAAGCTGTAGTATTTATTTAGTATTTGTAGTATTATGTTTCCTTCTCCATATTATTTACTCCTACAATACAAGGACTACTTGATCATTTGTACAACCAGCTGTATTTATTCCTACCCAAAGTAGTGGTACTTCTAGAAGGTACTCTTCCCACCATGCGTGCTCATACATCCTGCAGTGTCAGTGCTGCCGTCAGCGCTAGCACTAAGCTAACCCTAGCTCCCCCTGTTCTCTCCGTGGTCCGGCCCGGGCCGCCTCAGACCACCCTGCTCCAGTTCTGGGAGAAGACGGCCCACACCATGTCCTCCATCCACCAGGACTTCCAGGGCCACGTCTCCTACCAGTTCACCACCCTCAAGGTAGTCTGGGAGCCAGCCGTCCTGCTGTGTCTCGGCAGAACCTCTTTTGGGGGGGGAACAGGATTGTTGGCCGGGAAACAGGATTGAAAGAGGGCGGGGTTTCAACTGGTTTCCTGCTTCCTGTTTAGTTTCCTGTTCCCTGAGTTATTCTAGTGAAGATAAAGGAATTTGAGTGAGTGGATGAGGCTTTCTGAGGGGGGTTTTAATGTGTATTTCTACAGTGGCCAGTGTACAAGCTGCTGATTTGAAACCTTTACAGTGACCTTTTGATGAACGATCTAGTGCTGGCCGAGTTTTTGTTGGCCAATTACGCGCTGATAGATCCCCCCCGCCTCCAGCAACACAAAACCAATATAAAGCAAAAGACGGCGAAACCGTTCGGCCAGATTTGAGCTTGTCTGCTATCAGACTTTAGATAATTTATCTTATGTCTGATTTGTAAGGCCACAGTTAAGGTTACCAATAGTCTGCTACAGGCTTGCTGAACTCTATGGAAAACTACTGTGGGAATCACCCAATCCCCGCTACATGCCCAAGGTACTCTGATTGGTAGATGGGTAGGTCAGGGGCGGAGTCATGCCTGGCTGTCCTTTTCAGTGTGGAAGTAACCGTTCCATTTTTGGCCTGGAGAGCTCTGAACTCTCAGCCAATCAAATAGCCTTCACATACTTTGTTATTTCTTTTCATAAACAAAATTGATCACAGTTCAACTCAACAGGTTACCAGACGAATACCCGAACCTCCTCCATCTCGCGCCAGACTCCTCACTGATTGCCCCAGAGTGCACACTGGCTGCTGAGGCTGGTCTAGTAACCAGATGATGGCTGTGTAGTGATCTGTGTGGTTCTCCCTCTCTGAGCAGGCTCTCAGGGACCCTATGGAGCAGCTCACTGAGAAGGAGGAGAAGGACAACGAGAAAAAGGAGAAGAAAAGGGCTCCGCAGGACCTCGATGACGAGTGAGTGGGCTCTTTCTCTAGCTCGCACTCCTCCTGTTTATTCATTTATGTTTTTGCCAATGTTTCTTATTGGCTACGCTGCTGGAGGTTTGATTCCTTAAAGGTCCCATGGCGTGCTACTTTATGGATGCTTCAATATAGATATTAGTGGGCCCCCAACACAGTATTTGAAGAGGTTCCCGAAATTCAACCGTGGTGCAGAATTACAGCCACTACGAGCCAGTCGCACATTGAGCTTTCCCCAAACGCGACGTTTCAGTGTCTGTAGCATTAATGCAAATGAGGAGGAGAGAGGCGGGTCAAGGAGGAGGGTGGGGGTGTGGCCCTGAGCAGCTTGCGGCCACGGTACCATGCGCTCTGTTTACAGTGGATGTATCGCAATGGCGAGGCGCTCACAGCCTTTGGCCGTGTTCTGTAAATATTCTACAACACTCCGGGTGCTCCAGCGGGAGTCCTGGAGCTCTATATCTAGATAATATCATATTCTACATAGATATCTATATCATATAATATATATTATTACGGCCAAAAGCTGTGTGCTTCTCCAGACGATATTATGAATCTCAGACGTCTCTGGTTCTTCCACTTCCACATCAATCTGAAGTAGACTGAACGTCGACATGGAGGAAAAAGGGATTGTTGCCAACGATTGTCTCCCGCCGGAGCCCCGCTGTTGAGGGACCACCGCCTCGGCAGTGGGCAGCATCTCTCGCGGCGGTGCTGCCTCGGCAGCGTGCAGCGGGGCTCCGGCGGGAGACAATCGCGGGCAACAATCCCTTTCTCCTCCAAGTCGCGGTTCATGTACTTCAGGGAGGCAAAGCCAAAGTTCCTTTCCCCCAATAGCATCTCAACCATGGCTGAGATAACCCCCACTACGAGTCTCGTTGGAAATACCAGAGACATCAGAGGACCCGACGTGTTATACGCCATAACACCAACAGCAGAACGGTTGTCCAAATAACAAAGAAATGTGCAACACTTGCGTTACAGTGTGTGTAATCACACACACACATGTGGCGCGCGCACGTTCGTAGCTCATTGTCTCATTGGTGGGCCAAATTCTCTGGGTGTGCAAGGCAGAGAAAGGGGAGGTAACTTGGCCCCTTATGACGACATATAGGGCCACATTCCAAATCAGCGCGCCTGAGCTTCCAAAAGTTTTAGCCACTGGGGGACCATAGGCAGGCTAGGGGAACTCATATTAATGTTAGAAAACCTCATTAAGTGAGATTATGATGCCATGGGACCTTTTTAAAATAAGAAATAGAAATACTGAAACAGAGGAATGATGCTCTGTTTCGGTATGTAGTTGTGATGGTCTCATGCATGAACTGCACTTATGATCGTTCACTAATCTTTGACAATCCCGTCCTCTGTCTATGTCCTCATGAACGAACACAGCCTGGTGTCCCTGGATGACATCCTGGCCCCCGACAGCGTGTCAGACTACGGTAGGTACCCTAGCCAATGGGGCAAACAACGCTTTGACGTCCCAACCAACCGTGAGCTAACATTACCAAAACATATTCTATTGTCTGGTGCTTTTAACAGCAACCTGCTAAATGCGGTGAGCGCGCTTTTTTGCGAACGCTTTGCGGCGAGATGTTTGAAATTTTATTTCAATTTTTTGCATTTATTTTCTTCTTCTTTGTGTGTGTTGGTGGGGTGTGTGCGCTAGGCCCCGCCCACCACTGCAGGGACAGACTTAGTCAAGGCAGCGGCAGTCCTCTGCTAGAGAGCTTTGACTGTGGTGAGTGGGCGTGCGGAGCTCCACCTGCATGGCCCGAGAGTGCATGTGTTTGGGTTTGCATTGTGGTCGGGTTTTGTGGGGAACATTTTACTGGACTTAATTGTAAATTGTAAGATATAATATGAAAAGCTAAGACGCCGTTTTGTCAATGCGTGTTGCTATTCAATGCTCGGACCGGTGTATGAATACAAAAATGAACTGGCTTTCAGATTAAGTCTTACCGTAATATGACGTGTTGGTGTTTATTGGAACAGGACAGAATGTAGGTCAAACTTTGACAGTATCCAATTAGTGTTGGCTAGTTGTGCTAGACCCATTGCATGCATTATATAGGCGGAAATTAAATTAAATACAAATACAATTGTATTTGTCAATACAATATATATAATACATACAAATGTTAATATGCGATGAGTGTATTAGTAGAACGCTGTATTGAATGATCTTTTTTACATAAGTTATGTTTTATATGTTTTTATAGATGTATGTTTTACTGTCAGAGAAGATACAGAGTACTGTAATATTACACTGTAATATTGCATGGTTGTGTTACACTACTGTAACACAACCTAGTGACTTGTACCTGGGACGCCAAACTTTCCTAGCCTTGTGAGACCGACCCGATCTCGCCAGTTCATACTGTTTTATCCTCGATATAGTTCTGGCCTCTATCCCGTTGAGAATTAAGAAATGCTAGCACCAATCAGCGCTCAGGGGAGGTATGAAAGGACCAATCAGCGCTCAGGGGAGGTATGAAAGGACCAATCAGCGCTCAGGGGAAGTATGAAAGGACCAATCACCACCCAGGGAAGCTATGAAAGGACCAATCAGCACTCAGGGGAGGTATGAAAGGACCAATCAGCGCTCTTGGGAGGGAGTGGCAAATTCGGAAGGGTCTGCCAAATTAAAATATAGATGGATAGTGTAGCAATAAAGTTTTTATCCAAAATAGACAATAGAGATAGAAATTAGTCAATTGCTGCCCGATATTCATTGTGAAACGCAAACTTTATTACCAGGGAGGTCTCACAAGGCAGAACTTTCCTTACTATGCATGAACATTTCATTTGGTTATTTTGCAAGTGGCAGAATAACACCTGGGATTTGGAAGTGGGTGATGTAGTGACGAGAAGCATTTAGCTGTAGCGCTATCGCCCGCCGGGTGGAAGTTAAGTCATGGAATTGCCGCTAGTTCAGATGCTAGCGCCGACGCTAATGCTAATAGCTAGCGGAGATGCTAGCCAACGCGCTAACTCTCCCGGGTGTCCTCCAGCCCTGTGTGACCTCGGCGAGTCGCTCAGTGCGGCGGGCCGCTACGACGACGACCCCGTTCCCTCGGCCGGCGACCTCTCCCTGACCCGCCCCTATTACCAGGCCGGCCCCGGGGCCCGGGACCCCGCCCGCTCCTCACCGCCCTTCCAGGCCCCGGCCCAGGCTGAAGATCCGACCACTTCCTGGGAGTTTGGAGACTTCCACTCGGGCGAGCCGCCACACGCGGCCGGTAAAGCAGAGCTCCAGACCTCGCTGTTCTGCTTGGGGGGCCCTCGGGTGTGCTGTGGTTCGCGCTCTCTCTCTCTCACTCTCTCTCTCTTGCTCTCTCTCTCTCTGTCTCTGTCTCTGTCTCTGTCTCTGTCTCTAGTGTCTGTCTCTAGTCTCTAGTCTCTCTCTGTGCACGTTTGGGACGTCATGGCAACGGGCCCACAAAAAGACCCACAAAAGACCCCCTTCCTGAAGTTCCTCCTCAGCTTCTCCTCTTCTCCTCTTCCTCTTCGTTGCTCCGCTGGGAGCGTAGCTCTCTTCTCGTTCCGTTCTCCTCCTCTGTGGCGCCATCTCCAGACTTTCATCATTGAGGATTGGAAGGGCTGGAGTACTGTGCATCGCAAGAGAACAAACTGGATTAAACACAAAATAAATCTGTTTGTAAAATACGACTTGACGAACATGACAATATGAAAGAAAATTGTGATCAAATAAGTCAAGTTGCAGTGGCCAGTTTTCATCTGTTTCATCTCTTACCGCCTTTCCCCTTTCCCATTCCCTGGTGTCTCTTCAGAGATTACCGTCCTAATCTCTGGCGAGTGATGGCATGCTGTCCAGGTGACCAGAGCTGTCTGACCTTTCGCTTCAGCCACCACACGCTGTTAGGCTGGCAGATGTTTTCTGTTTAATACTCCTAATGGATGTCTTCTGTTACCTCCTGTAACCATCGCTCCATGTCCCACTCTCTCTTACCTCTCTCTGTGTCTCTCTCTGTCTCTCGCTTTCTCTTTCCCTCTCCCACTCTCTCTTTCTATCCCTCTCTCTCTCTCTCACTCTCACTCTCACTCTTACCTCGCTCTTTCTCTCAGGTGATCTGCTGGGGGGCGGGCCGTCCCTCCAAAAGTCCTCCTCGTTGCCGGGGCAACGGGAGGAGGAGGAGGAGGATGCGAGGCAGCGGGGAGACATGGCCTTCCTGAAGGACCTCCTCAGCCCTGGGCCGGGGGGCGGGGCCGACGAGTTCAGCCGCGAGTGGCAGGACGCCTTCGGCTCCTTCGACTCCCCCAGCCTAAGCCACGCCCCCAACATGAGCGTCGGCGGGGCCACCGCCGCCACGCCCGGTTCGGTGGGCGGGGCCGCCCCCTTCGTGTCGGGGCCCGCCCAGAGCCCCCAGAGCCAGGGCTTCCTGCCCTCCCAGCTGCTGGACCACAGCCTGGGGTCGACAGGTTGGTCACAGCGCCCCCTGCTGTTCGGAGGACATCACCTCGCACACACTGTTTAGATTTGCAATGCGCATATTCAGGGCATTTTTTTTTGATAATGACATGACAAATGTAGTCCAATCAGCGATGTCTCGCTGGTCAACTTGACGAATTGCAAATTGATATGTTTTTTTTGTTTTAAAATCTTGTATATTTAGTAGATTTTTATTTTGAATCTTCACTTTCAACATTCAATTCAAATATCAACTTCATCTCTGTATTTCTGTATCCTCCTGACTCCTCCCCCACCTTCCACAGGCTGGTCGACTCCGCCCATGTTCCAAGCTCCGCCCCTTCAGCCCCCTCCTCTCTCTGGCCTGGAGCAGACTCCTCCACCCGCCCCCAGCTCAGCCCCCAGCGGTACATCGGTCAAACCGTTCATTCAATACCAGTTCTATTAAAAGGCTTATTTAAAATGGCTTGTACAATGACTCATCTCAGCCGGTCGTTTAATAGCAATTTAACGACAGAATGTGATGAGTCATCGTACACGCCGTTTTAAAAGATACCCTGTTGCCTGAATGATGGATAACAAGTCCGCCATGCAGCTTAAATAAGTAAATTGGGGTCTTTAAGACATTTTTTCTTTTCTTGGTCTCTGGAGGTATTGAAACTCTTTGACGTGCCATTTATGTAAAACCTTTTTTTTTTTGTTACTTTCTAGAACTTAGAGCTGAACAATTATTAACGTGTGTGTGTGTGTGTGTGTGTGTGTGTGTGTGTGTGTGTGTGTGTGTGTGGGTGGCTCCCTCAGGCGGTTCTAAGGACATGTCCGCCTGGTTCAACCTCTTCGCGGACCTGGACCCCCTCTCCAACCCGGACGCTATCGGGCGGTCCGAGGACGAGCTACTCAAGGCCTGAGCCCACCCCTGTCTCTGTGTGTGTGTGCGTTTTGTTCTTTTGTGTATTTTGGTTGTGGTTGGAAGTGGAAACAAAATGGAACCGGCCCAGGAAATACACAAGCAAAGTTCTATATTCAGTCTATTTATTCTCTATTCCTGTATTGTTTGTCTCTGCCTGTCTCTCTGTCTCTCTCCCTCTCTCTCTCTCTGTCCCTCTCTCTCTCTGCCTCTCTCTCTCTGTCACTCTGCCTCTGTCTGACTCTTTCTCTCTCTCTCTATCTCTCTCTTTCTACCTCTCTCTCTACCACTCTCTCAAACACACTAACTTTATGTATGCAGACTGATGTATTTGCGTTGCACCTGTCGCATAATCTGACCGACACACACACACACAGCAGAGGGATAGAATGAAGGATAAATCTAACATCTAATTGGACAAAAGTTACGGGACCCCACCCCCTACACACACGAGACTGTTGCCAATGCATACAGTGTGTGTGTGTGTGTGTGTGTGTGTGTGTGTGTGTGTGTGTGTGTGTGTGTGTGTGTCTGTGGGTAGGATGGTTTTAAAGACCTGTTTGCCTTGGAGTTTAATGTTGTCATGTTTATATTGCTTTAATGTTTTATGTTTCTGCTGCTGTGTGCCTCTGTACGGTGTCCGTCTCTGTTACATCTAAGGGACATTAGGTGATAAAGTGGAAACATTAATCTTTATATATACTTTTATTTTGCAAGGCGTCCTACTTTACGTTGGCAATCGTGATCAGCAAGGGTAAAAGGCAGATTCTAGATGATACAGTACATGTACCCTCAATGCCGTTGAATGAATGTCTCCACATGTGTATTGGAAACATATATAACATTATATGTCATCGGAATACTGCTGTGATCAATATTCAGTCCAATGTTCTTTATAGATGCACATCGTCTAAAAGGGTAATTTAACAGAAACCTGAGCACTGATGCTAGCCTCATTTCGGGATTGAGTAAAAATGTATCTTGCTGATTTACGAACACAGTTCAGTATAGTTTTCTTAGTTGTTGAGCCACCTTTATGGATGTATTACACAGGACTTCACAACATTAAATCAGCTTTACCCAGAGCGAACAGAGAGGAATTACCAAACTGTAAATCAGACCAGTCTATCACTGTATTATGATGACACTGTGGGACTGTTACCTCAGTTTGATATTCCACGGTCACATCAGCGTTTATTTAATCCATACATTTATATTGTGACCAGAGTTTAACGATAACGCACTCCTGTATAGGAACTTATTTATCGCTATAGCGATGATATCAAGCGTCAACGATACTCCCTAAACCAATCATCCGAGCCCTCCTCAAGCCTAACTCCCTCTACTGGGGGACTAGGCATTCATGTGAACCAACTAACCTACCGAATTGTCTAAACAAGAGTTTACGGTTTATTTGTGTGTTATCAACAACAAATGCTTAACAAATCGATTTAGAGGAAGTCTATATCTTTATAATCATCGCTTTATAAAAAAAGATTACGTTGATTCTTTAAAGGGAGTGAACCCCTTTAAGGTATTATCGTAAATGAAATTCTATATCAGTGTAATTTTACCAACGATGCGCATCTATGGGTTCGAAAATAATTTGTAATGTCCCTTACTGTCTGTGTCCTATTGGGTTAACCATAATTTCAGTTACAATTTTTCCCCCTGTGTTTAGTCCCCTATAGCCTATGTAAAATAATACAAAGTAATATTTCAAACTTGTATTGATATCTCATTAGTACATGTTGTCAATATTGCGTTAAGATCTTTGAAAGTAAGACTAAGTTGTAAATTGTATGAGATAATAATGAATGCTTAAACAATGATGGATTACATGTTCAAACCTGAGAGGGCTGGATGGCTTTAGTTTTGGGGAGATTCTGCCTTATAACAGATGAGAGAACATAGAACATAGATAGTATTTTATACAAACTATTTCATTACGGTTTCTGCCATCACAGGACATGGCCTCTCGTGCTTACTTTATCTTTATTTCAACACAGTCGCCTTTATTTCATCTGTAGAATGTATGATGGGAGTGCTGTGAAGCTATTCTATAGGGTTGCGTGAAATACTTATATAATAAGCAACGTATTTCTGTCAATCAATCGCAAACCAATTCATATCTGTTCCACTATACCTTTTTAATTCATCAGAGTTGAATGTTAAAAAGGTTGAAGCGTGGCGTTTCGGTTTCCAATAAACTGTAAAAGAAAAAGGTCTGTATTGATTATTGTGTTCTAGACCCACCAGTCATGGGTTTGAATCTTTCAATGTGTTGTGCTTCTCAAATCCATTCAAAAGGACCTGAGACGGACAGAAGGAGAGGGACTCAAGATTGGATTAGATTAAAACAATCTTTAATACCCAATTTACACAACCTTCTAAATAAGCAATACATTAAAATCATCAGTATTCACAGTATGGGGACCTAGTACGTACTAAGATTTTTTTTTTTAAATATATTAATGGGGATAGTTTTTTTTTGAGTTGGAGTACATATCTTCGCTGGTAATATAAACAAACTGCGCCTCCGTATTTACAAATCCAGTACATTCTTCATCCACTCCAACAGGCACAGTCGAGTAGTAATGACACATGTACAGCAGGGGGGGCCAGAGCAAGGAGACTGGGTCCCAATTAAACCACACCGCCAATGCAACAACGCGACTTCCATTCAGTACATGAGCAGCGGCTTCTATCTGTTCAATGAAACATGCAAATGTCGTTTTATTTTTATTTGATTGACTTGATTTATGGAACCAGTTAAGTAATGTTTCCTTATATCGTTTGTCATTTAAATCAGTTAATAAAAAGAATCACCTATCCAATTATTTTCTTGATTGCCATAATGCATGAATCCCTTTACCGGAATAATCTATACTTTAAGTGTATGAAATGAATTAGTTTCGAACATAAGATGTCCTCTTTGGGCAGATGTTCACCCAACCCACAGAAGTGTTTAAAGGAAGTTTCTCTCCGTGCCCCGGCCCGTTCTGGTCGAAGGTAGGGGGCGTGGCTTCTTTTTTCTGGACGCACAGACAATTCACGACTACACTAGCTGAGCAAACGTAAGAGGAGCTTCATCATCACCTTGACGACGCGATGCTGGATGAAAACGAGAGAAGGGACGGGGTGTGAAGTAGTTGAAAAGCTAGTAGAACGATGTTG
Organism: Pollachius pollachius; assembly: GCF_949987615.1. Classification (NCBI taxonomy): domain Eukaryota; kingdom Metazoa; phylum Chordata; class Actinopteri; order Gadiformes; family Gadidae; genus Pollachius; species Pollachius pollachius. The sequence continues at coordinate 27,311,805 of NC_136937.1, read as the reverse complement.
TGTAGAGAGGAAACACACAGAATGGACATGCTTCGGACACGTCGTCATAGCCCTGTCAAAACTAACACGTCAAGAAGCTTTAGCTAGCTAGCTAGATACGAGTTTGCCTCAGTCGTGTTACAGCAGACCACGTGGCATGTGCGCTCTGATCGGTTGAAATATAGTTAAATGTCCAGGTTGGGTTTTTGCAGAGTGGTTTTGGGTTGGGATATACAAGGTGTTAATGTGTAGAATGCTATCTAGGTTTTTTACCTAGCTGCCGTCTACCGCTACTAAAGTACAAAGAGTGTACATTTCCTGCAGTGGTCTATCACGACTGACACAACCTGGTCACTAAACACTGTGTGGACGGGAACTTTAAGTGGGAAAACAAATGACAAATAAAATCAGGCACGTGTTTGCCGCTAGTTCTGTTTTTCTCCCCGAAAACCGTTCAAGTTTTGCTACGATATACGCTACGATATATCTGCCAGCACCAGAAGGTGCCTCCTTTGGCCGAGTGTCCCCCAGGCGCCGCTGGACCCCAGCAGCCATTGGGTTGTTGTTTTTTGAATGGAAGGCATTTTTGATATCGAGAGAAGGAACTAGGCGATAGAAAAGAGATGTGTTCGAGGAAAGGCGCCATGGTATCAAACAATGAAATTAAAACCAGAGTCCAGTCGTCCGTTTTTCTTTTTGTCCTTTTTGTCCCTCCCCCTCCCCCCCAAAGCCAAACCGAGATAAAACAGGAACACAACCGCCACTGAAGGCGGAGTAAAGCAATGAAATGAGACCGTTCAAATCCATACAGTGCCTCTCACGGCGGCCATTTTATGTTACATCTTCTGTGGAGGCTAGGCAGTGGGAAGAGCTTTTTTCACCAAGAGAACGACATCAGTGACAGAGAAAAAAAAGATAAGATAAAAGAGAGCTTAGCTAGCATGCTAAAGGCGGGTTCCGTTTTACCTCACCGAAGGTTTCGGCCTCCTAGCGTAGAAACTTTTATTTTAAATTATTATTTTTTTTCATTTTTTTCTTCGGTCTGGATGCGATTCCCTCGGTTTTTTCTGTCCAATCAAAAGCTCTCGGGCTCCTCCACCAGGGTGGGGGCGGAGCTCCGCGCCAGGCTCAGGGAGGGGGAATGGCTGCGAAGGCCCACCGCCGACCGGAAGCCCAGCTCGGCCGCGGGCCGCAGGGGCTTGAGGATGCTGACCAGGCAGAAGGCGGAGCCGCTGTTGGGGATGAAGTTGACCTTGTTGCGGTCGGGACACAGGTACTGCGGGATGTCGTGGAGCGGCTTGGATCTGGGGGCGCAGGAGTCACAGGCGTCACCCTCTCGCTCCTTAGGAGCCATTCAGATACAATGGTTTTGTGTGAGGTTAATGTACTGTTATGGCACTTTTTAGCAATTAGCTTGTGCAAACGTTGAGTTAGGTATTTTGTAGGGAGCTGTCTGTATTCATATGAGAGGACTTTAATTTTGAAGGGACCGCCCGGACACACAGCTACTTTAATTTTGACACGTATAAAAAGACCTTTCATCCGAAGGACACTCTTTCCACACATACGAATGACCTTCAATCTGAGGGGAGCCTGGGGGACTTTTATTGTGAAGGGAGCAGGACTCACATGGTGTCCTCGATCACCTTGACCTTCTCGCAGCCCTCCGGCGGCTCCCGCTTGAACATGTAGCTGTTGTTGGGCCGCGGGGACGCTGCGTACTTGGGCAGCGGCGAGCAGGGACCCAGCTCTGGAAAACAACACAGCGCGTCAAGACCCGGACCGGATCACACACCATTGTACTGGACTAGGCTGGACCGGACTGGACAGGACTAGCTTGGTTTAGCCCACTGGACCGGGCTGGACTGGAGGGGATCTGACTAGCCTGGTCTGTTCCAGTTTGATCCAACGGAATATACTGGACTGGACCAGACCGCAACCAAAACCATTCAAGACCAGGACCAGTCTGGATAGGACTAGACCGGGCTGGACTGGATTAGACCGGACTAGACCGTGCTGGAACGGACTAGACTGGACTAGACTGAGCTGGACCGGGCTGGACCAGACTAGAACGGGCTGGACCAGACTAGCCTGGTGTGGTCCAGTTTGGTACACCGAAACAGACTGGGCTGGAAACATCAAGACTGGACCGGTCTGGTCTGATCCAGTCCAAACCAGACTAGATTAGAAAAAACTACTCCAGACTAGATTAGATCAACATGTATCTAAGATACATATTTATGTTAATTTATAACTCCAATGATAACTACTTCAATGGGAACCATCCCATGAATAATAATGGGAACACAATTGTTATTCAACACACAACCTGAGATGAGTGAGTGTGTGACTGCGTTACTGCGTGAGTGTGTGTGCCTTAGTGATGAGTGTGCGGTTGTGTGTGTGTGTGTGTGTGTGTGTGTGTGTAGGTACCATATGTGTGTCTGTGTGCGTGTGCGTTATTGTTGCACGTGCGGTTGTGTGTGTGCGCGTGCGTGTGTGTGTGTGCGTATGTGCGTGTGGGGGTGTGCATATGTGTGTGTGCGGCCGTGTGTGTGTGTGTGTGCGTGCGCCTCACCTTTCTCCTCGTACGGGCTGCCCCCCCCACTGAGGATGGTGAGGTAGGAGGGCGAGATCGAGTCGGGCCGGCTGCTGCAGTTGCTATGGTTACCGCTCAGGCCTCCCCCCGAGGGGGTCTGGGTGTCGATGCTTCGCGTGCTGCTGCTGCGGCGGGGGGGCAGCGGGGGGGGCGCCCGGTGTCCGTCTGGCACGTCCTGGGGCTGACACACACACACACACACACACACATGGAAAACACACACACACACGGACACACACATGGAAAACACACACACACACACACACACACACACACACACAGACACACATGGAAAACACACGCACACACGGACACACACACACACAGACAGACACACATGGAAAACACACACACACACACACACACACACACACAGACAGACACACATGGAAAACACACACACACACACACACACACACACACACATGGAAAACACACACACAGACAGACACACATGGAAAACACACACACACACGGACACACACACACACACAGACACACACATGGAAAACACACACACACACGGACACACACACACACACAGACACACACACATGGAAAAAACACAGACAGACACACACACACACACACGGACACACACACACACACACACAGACACACACACATGGAAAAAACACAGACAGACACACACACACACACACACACACAAACACACATGGAAAACACACACACACACGGACACACACACACACAGACACACACACATGGAAAAAACACAGACAGACACACACACACACACGGACACACACACACACACACAGACACACACACATGGAAAAAACACAGACAGACACACACACACACACACACACAAACACACGTGGAAAACACACACACACACGGACACACACACACACAGACACACACACGGAAAAAACACAGACAGACACACACACACACACACACGGACACACACACACACACACAGACACACACACATGGAAAAAACACAGACAGACACACACACACACACACACACACACAAACACACATGGAAAACACACACACACACGGACACACACACACACAGACACACACACATGGAAAAAACACAGACAGACACACACACACACACACGGACACACACACACACACACACAGACACACACACATGGAAAAAACACAGACAGACACACACACACACACACACACACAAACACACATGGAAAACACACACACACACGGACACACACGGACACACACACACACACAGACACACACACATGGAAAAAACACAGACAGACACACACACACACACACACACACACACACACACGGACACACACACACACACACAATGACACACATGGAAAACACACACACACACGGACACACACACACACACAGACACACACACATGGAAAAAACACAGACAGACACACACGGACACACACACACACACACAATGACACACACACACACACAGCGAGAGATCACAATAACAATAACATTATACTGTGGCTATAATCCCTGATATGTAACAGACCTTTTAGTGCCGTTGACCGTCCTAAAGATTGGATCATATGCAGATTACTGGGCCGTGGTGGGGGGGAGGGGCAGTAGTACTGGGAGAAGTACCCCCCCCTCCCAGAGTTCAACAGGGTCAAAGGCAGAGAGGCGGGGGGTGTGTGGGGAGGGGGCTGGCACCAGCTGGTGTGTGCTACATGACATTGACGTGTGTCTTCATGTGGGGATGGGTAATCCTTATTGAATTTGTGTGTGTGTATATGGTGCTTGCACGTGAATGCAATTATTATGCAATTATTCTATACATCGTTATATACACAACGTTACACTTACACACGAGTATATATATATAAAAAAAAAATGTAAGGGATATAGAACGCCGGTCATTATCGGGAAAATAAGCCCCGACAGGGCGAACATGACACTGACACGCAGCGGAGGTGTCTTGCTTCGCCCGGAAGCTTATTTTCAATAATGATTGGCGACGTTCTATACATTATCCCGCTTATTACACGGCTACTTGCCAAAACGAAAAAATAACTTCACACGGTGTGTCTTTTAACAATTTCTTTGTTACCAGCATTCGTAGTGTTAGTAGAAGTAGTCTCCCAAAGACGTTGACGTCGCTAAGCAACTAAGTACGCTGGAATTGATAATTTACCGGACTACTTGCGGCAAAGAAAATCCACTTTCCTTGACAGCGGTCAATTATACTAAGCAACGGTGAGTTGTCAAATATAATTCACCACCGGAAGTTGTAAAGGGGCCATGCAAGTGAACAGAGCGTTCCACGGCACTGAGAACAGCCGTGTAATAAATATTTTCAACAAATAGATAGGATCTTATTTTGAAGTGAGCTGTCTTCACAATATTGCTAAGATGTTGTGAAGCAATGTTGATTAACCCTGAGTCCATCGATACTGGCGGACCGTGTGTTTTAATTGTTTCTATCTAAAGCTCTTTTACTAATATTTTTAGGAAACTTTTATTTTGGAGGGGGGCTACTCACAACGATGACTTCCTCCTTGTCGGGCGTGTCGCGGATGAGCATGCGTTCGATCTCCTGGTTGAGGCCTTCCACGCTGTTCCGGAAGCGCGGAGCTGAGGACTTTGAGATGGGGATGGGGATGAGGATGGTCTTGGGCAACGGCGACTAATGTGCAGACACACACCCACCCAAACACGCACACACACAGATGCACACATGTACACATACACACGAACACGCACACACACACACACAAACACACACACATACACACACAGTTCCCACACAAATACCACACCACACGCACATACATGCGTGTTAGTGCACAATGCAGGGTTCACTATCACTATCCACTAGAGGCAGAACCAAAGCTCTGCCTCTAGTGGTTGGGCACGTGTACTGCAGGGCCTCATTTTCAACTTAACATCAACCCCGGGAGCCCCGACCCCAACTACTTCCTGTTTCCTCCTTTCTTCGTCCTCTTCCTGTGTCAAGGTCTAATTATGGTTCCACGTCGACGCAACATAAGGGGGTTCACAGACCCATTACGTCCTTGCGGACCCTCTTTGCGACCACCGCAAGGGCCTGACGTGCGCCTCCCAAAATTGTTTTAACCTTGCGTCGAGGCGATGCCTTAGCGAGGGCTGGGATTGGTCCTCTCACTATAACCCGCCGCCGACCCAAAACAGGTTCACGACTGCGTCGAAGCGACTGCGTGGTCATTGCGTTGCGTCGACGTGGGACCATAACTGAGCTTTCAGCGCTACGCTCGCTCTAGAAGGGCCAATCACTCAAGCTGCCGAAGCGCTGACCTAGATGGACCTGTAGGAGTGTGTGTGGGGACGTCCTCAGAAAGCAGGACAGCTGTGGCGCTGTGTGTGTGTTCCTCAGGGAGTCTGGGGCTCAAAACTGGGAGATGGCCCGGCGCCAAGCCTTACGGGGACGTTTGAAAATAAATGGGGACGGTCCCTAGTGTGTGTGTGTGTGTGTGCATGTGCGTGTGGATGTCAGCACGGGGACACACACACGTTCACGTTTCTGCAGGTTTAACGGGGACACGGAAGAAAGTGGGACAGCCTCATGACGATGAGGCCCAGAGAACCGGCCTCTGCATACAAGCACGCACACACACTTATGCACACACACAAGAAAACACAGAAAGACACACACACAAGCTTGCAAATACACATACACACAAAGAAACACACACATACCCATACATGCACACACAAGCACGCACACACACACACACACACACCTAGTCTCTCTCACACACACACACACACAGGTGGCCTGCCTACCTGTGATTGGATGATGCCGTGGCCACCATTGAACGGAGACTTGCGCTCCTTGTCTCTTCGATGGCGGCTGCTGCGTTTGCTGCGCTGGAGCTGCTGCCGCAACTTAGCGATCTGCAGACAGACGGACGAAACGACAGACGGACGAACAGAACACATGTCAGCGATCTGCGGTCGAATAGGACGACCAATCAATCTCCTGTTTACCGTGTATAACAAGGGTTCATGACCTCTTACGTTAGCCTAACCGTAGCCTCAGGACCAACTTGTGGGTGTACGATGAGGGAGATCAGGACTAGTATTTATTCATGCTTTTTACCCACTTAGTTTATATTTAATGTATTTATATAACTTTACTTATATTGTCTGTGTGTTGTGTGCTATGTTTTATGTTACCAGAGTGCCAAAGACGAATTTCCAGTATATGTAAATTCAGTGGACAATAAAGTTTTTATCTATCTATCTTGTGTCATTAGTGATTAATTCACCCAAAAATGAACATTGTATTTTCCATTATTGCAGGGATCAACAGTGCCTTCATGCACTACTAAAAACACACCATCAAAACATAGGGCTGCAACTATTGGGGCTAAACTTAATGGAATAGTTAACCAATAAAACCGGAATTAACATTGAATGCTAGTTCATTCACAGGTTCCTTTTTAAAGATGATGGTTTGGCCTGTGCTCTGCAACATGCTCAAACTGCCTTTGCACAGAGAATGTTAAGCTGTGGAAAAAGAAAAAAGGTGCAAAGCACCACTAATTACAGGAAATCCTATGCGTTGTTTGCAACAATCACAAGCCTGTTTTTATCAAACAATTCTGCGATTTTATTTTATTTTAAATGATCTGTTTTGTATTTTTCATGATCTCTATTTTAATAGATATATTAAATATTTATTATTTTATCCATTAGTTGTTTAATTTGATTTAATTAATGTGTTTCTTATTTTTATTTTCGCTATTATTTTATTATGGGAATTCAGTTAGGATTCACTACAATGTATTGCATTTGGCCAAAAAAACTAAATGATGAATGTTATGTTTTTGACTTTGTCATTTTTTAACCATTTCCCACAGACTACTTGCAGTACCGCCACAGACCACCAGTAGTCCGCGGACCACAGGTTAGAAAACACAGGTCTGCTACACCACCAGAAATCTACACTGACTCTTTTTACACAGGGGTTTCCAAAAACAGGTGTCGCTCATCACAACAATCATAGGTCCGCTCCTATGACAAACCAGGGCCCAGCAGTGAACTAACCCAGTGAGGATCAGTCAGAGACCTATAGACATAGGCGCCACATTGACTACCTCAGGCTTCTGCTGCGATGCGTCAATGTCGCCATATTGGTGAGGCAGCAGTAAAACGTTCACATC
>NC_136937.1:27294068-27299068 GCF_949987615.1 Pollachius pollachius | reverse complement strand
AGATAGCGACACGGGCAGCACTGCAGGGGAAGGATTCGCAGGAAAAACACGAAGATTCCCGCCCGGGTTTGCGTTGTAGGCGACGAGGCGTTAAAGCACCGAGCCCTCTTGGTTCACGGTGGCAGTGGAGGCGGTGGCGGCGGCGGGGCGTTGCTTCGGTTGCCGCGTCGCTCGATGTTTTTCTATCGCCGCCGATGCGGAGACGGAGCTCGTCGTGCGCGGTACGCGGTCGCTCGAGCAAACCTAGACGATTACGATCCTCCGGGTGAAATAGAATAACGCCTTGTGTTTTTTCTCCCCCAGTGGCGATAGAAACGACTTATTGCGAAGAAAAAGCAGCAGACGAAAACACAATCCGAAAGGGCCGGGGATAAGGAGGAGCTGAGGGGAGCGGTGATGCTGGGCTGAGGATGGGGGGTTCACAACAGCAGCGGAACGTCGCGTTGCGTAGAGGTGACGTAGAGCGGCAGCGCCGCACGGGCTCGTGCTGATGCTGCAGTTGCTAGGGCGCGCGGAGAAGATGGCAGAGGGAAGGAGGCCAGAGGTAAAGATGGAGTACGATGCGAGGGAGGGGAAATGTCGCCCCCGTGTGACCGTGAGCGGTGTCGCGGCGCTGCGTTGTCTCTAAAATTGAAGTGTATTTTATAATTTAGCTATTTTTATGACAGATAAAATAGCGGGAGGGTTGTGGAGTTACACTTGCAAAAACAAAAATTATTTAAAAAATGCTTTGAGCCATCGAATCAATTAATTAAAAAAGGACATTACATATCAATATTAACATGGGCGAGAACAAAAAAACGCTTGTTTGAGAAACACCAACATTTCTTTCATACATTTATTTAGACTTAGCAGAGGCAGAGCAACAGTAGCCGTCAAACGCAAAAAACAGAACTCCATAAAAATGATGCCAATATCAACGCGGTACACATATACATGTTGGGTATTTTTCTTCCATCATACAAAGTTACAAGCTACAAAGACGTAAACGGGACGTCTCTGTTTCGCCCAAAAAGCATCGCTCAAAAGACAGAAAAAGGTGACGTTTCAGCGCGCCTGTACAGCGAAAAAGAACCCAGCATGTGGAAAGACACACAGCGCATGCGCACACACAGCCACACATGATCTCTCTCTCACAAACACACACTCGTTCACACACACAAATGAAACAAGAGGCAGAAATTAAATCCAGCGTTATTCCAACGTTTAATTTCTTTAAATGTCAACTTTTCTTTTTAAAAAGACATCAAACAGCGTTCAGGCGGTTTCCTGTCTCCGTCAGGTGGCGTAGTTCAAACTGTATCTAAGGGCGGGACTAAACGTACGACCGGATGTGGGTTTTGTTCATTCATAATTTACGATTGGGTGATAGGCCTACATCAGTCTTCAAAGTCTAAAACCCCCCTCCCCCCCTTACTATTGGTTGGAATGTTAAGCCCCGCCCATCAGAACATTGTGACACGATCAAGAAAAACCATGTGCGCTTTTAGAGGAAGGTAGGTTTAGCTTATTTTAGAGTTTAATGTAGAAATGGATAAATATGGTTGGTTATACGAGTGGGGGGTAAATACGTCAATTTCCATTTTGTTCGGTCTTTAAAAGAGCTACGATACTATACTTCGTAAGTGTTCTCTGGCCATTTTGACGGACAGCGATAGATGGAGACACAGACAGACAGACAGACAGACAGACAATTAGACAGAAACGGACACACGTACAAGACGGGACGTCCAGGGCATAAGGACTACAAGGACTACAGATTGATGTTGTACGCCAAAAGGGGTCCTTAGAGCCACGACAACCCCATTGCTTGGTTTGTCGTCGTCACGACGACTCCATCGCTTCGTTGGTCATCACCCCACCACGCTCGTGATTGTAATAAAAAAAAAAAAAATTAAAACGCATACAAAAATACGTCCAGACATTGCAGTGTTGAGCCATTCCAGGTGCGGTTGCTGTGCGTACGGAAAACTTCTGATAAAAATCCTCCATGTTGTTCAATCGGTGGAGCTGAGTTTTGATTGTGAGTGCCTCATACTCCCTCCCCCTCCTCCGTAGAACAGCATTTGTACGTCAGATTGATTCTCGGTGTTGAGGAGAGAGAGGGGGGGAGGATTGTCTGTACACTGAGCGTTAGTCCAGAGACAGGAAGGAGAGATTGGGCGACTCGGTCGATCGTAGAACGATTGATTGTGACTATTTGGAAGTGCAACATAGATTAACTATCGACATAGCACATTGATAAAAAAACAAAGGCGTAACAAATGGGAAACTTAAAAAAAAGAAATCATCTAAAAGCTATATACTATTGCACATTTAAAAAAATTATGATACAAAGAATGGGTACATAGCGAAAGGACATGATTGCATACAAATTGAGAAAAAAGTCTTTTTTTTGTCTTTAAGACGGACGATTCGTTGTTTTTTTTACAGAGCTTTACTCTGCCGTCGTTGACCCAAACAATAAAAACAAACGAAATAAAACAAAAAAACGAAATAAGAAAATTATAAAAAATAAAATAAAATCCAAAAAATGTTGATTGTTTCCCGTCGCCGATTTAAAGACCGCCTCCGGTTCCGCGGTCATCGTGGCAACCCAGCCAGACTCACGTCCATCTGTTCCAAAGTGCATCTCTGGGGGAACCACAGCGTCCACGCGCGACGGAACGATTCAGTTGAAAACCAAACGAAAAACCACAAAAAAACAACTCAGAAACAACGACCAACCATCAGGCTAACGACAGACATCAAACTCAAACGTACCACCGTGACCGGAGCCAATGAGAATGCTGCATAGCTGGATTTCCATTTAAAGCGACGCACGGATAAAAAGTGTCAAATGGGGGAGCAGGAGAGGAGGTGGGGGGGCGCTAGCGCGGTCTGTAAAACCAAACAAATAAAAACGTTGCTGTACACGACCGCCCGGGGCGGGGTTCCCCACCCGCACGATCCATAGCTTCCTCTTGCTGACGACAAAGAACAAACGAAACAACAAACAAACAAAAACAAACAAAAACAAACAAACAGGTTTAGTGTCAGATTTTGGGGGGAGGGGAAAAGATAGGGGGGGTGGGGGGGAGGGCCGCCGTTCACACTAGAGTGTCGCTGGGCTCCCCGGCGAAGACGGCGGTGGCCGATTTGGGCCGGCCCCGGGCCTGCGTGGCGTGGGCGGTGGAGCCGCCCTGGTGGTGGTGAGGGTGGTGGTGGTGGTGGCAGTTGTGGTGGTTGCTGTTGTTGTTGTTGTCGTCGTCGTCGTCGTCGTCGTCGTCCCCGGGGCCCCTGGTGTCCATGGCGATGACCCAGGTGGTGGGACGCCAGCGCTTCAGGGAGTACGGCGTCTTGACGCGCTTCTTGATCTTCTCGCCCGTGGCGGCGGTGCCGTCCCGGTGCCCCAGCTCCTCTCCTGTGGGGGAGGGGGGGAGAGAACACACAGTCACACACTAGCACAGCATGGTGCAGGACACACACACACACACACACACACACACACACACACTGGAAAGGCCTTCCACGGTCAAGGCTATCCTATATTTAAGTTTTAATCAATCTTTATTGATTCATTTCATTTCTTGAGTGATTTTTGTTGATCATATTTAGAGTTTTTTGTCAATTTTGTATTTTCTAGAAGTGTCATTATTACCCATAACTAGAAGGATAATAAACACTTCATAATATGTGCATGGAAAGGGTATACAATTGTATTAACAATATATACAAAAGTTATTTCCTCTCACCAGAAGGGTAATAACTATTTCTATAGTTATCATTTACTCTTAACAGCTCTACTGTTAATAATTTACTGATTATACTTGATTCAATAATCATGTAAAAAATCCTCAAGGCAGGATGAAAACTTGAAATGTACAGCTTTGCACCAAAAAAATATTTAAAAATAAATTATGCCTTTAGAAGTAGTAGTTAGGGTTGTATTGTGAGTTAGTGCATAATGATTAGTAGGTTAATAGAACATTAATACAAAGCTAGTAACTAGTTAGTGTTTAGATCATTTATAGCATTTGCTGAGTATTGCTTCACAATTTTAACTATTTTGGTAATCTGGTTGGTTGAGTTTCAGGTTTGGGCCTTCCCCCTCATTTATACCAATATCTAGACTACACAAGGAATCATGATGCAAGACGCATGTTGACTCTACAGGAAGTAGATTAGACCAGCTAGACAATACTAGACTAGGATGACTAGACTAGACTAGGATGACTAGATTAGATTATACTAGATTAAACCAGATAACCAAAACTAGACCAGGATGACTAGATTAGACTAGAAAGACTGGCTAAATCTAGACCAGACTAGAATAGACCAGGACGACTAGACTAGGAAGACTAGATTAGAATAGGATGACTAGATTATACTAGATTAAACCAGATAACCAAGACCAGACCAGGATGACTAGATTAGACTAGAAAGACTAGCTAAATCTAGACCAGACTAGAATAGACCAGGACGACTAGACTAGGATGACTAGATTAGAATAGGATGACTAGACTAGACTAGGATGACTAGATTATACTAGATTAAACCAGATAACCAAGACTAGACCAGGATGACTAGATTAGACTAGAAAGACTAGCTAAATCTAGACCAGACTAGAATAGACCAGGACGACTAGACTAGGAAGACTAGATTAGACCAGGCAGAAAAGGCTAGATTAGGAGGCCTGGATTAGTCAGGGGGTTAGTGGTTGATCAGTGGGGGGGGGGGAGGGGTTGCTATAGCGTGAGCGGCTGGCTCACGCGGCGGCGGCGCCTCGGTCTTGTCCTCACCGCGGTGACGGCTCTACTGCGCCAGCTCACCTAGCGAGGCCAGGTCGCGCGTGGTGAACGACAGGTCCAGCGAGTTGGGCCTCTCGGGCCGCCGCCCCCGCGCCTGCCTCAGAAGAAGCCCCTCCCCCCGCATGATGACCGCCGCCGGCGCAGGGGGGTCGGCGCCGCCCGCGGGCGGCCCGCTCTCGGGGCCACCGCCGCCGCCGCCGCCGCCGCCTG
>NC_136937.1:27241568-27281568 GCF_949987615.1 Pollachius pollachius | reverse complement strand
AGTTATCTGTGTTTACTCTCTCTTGTCAAAATTATGCTAAATAAATCAAACATGTACGGTTGTAAGGTTAACGTTAGCGAAGCCACCGCACTGTGAAAGAAACATACGGGTGTTTCCTTTGCTTCGATTGGGTCACCAAGACCAAAAATGGGCGGAGCTAACCCCACTGCGTTCCAACCGACACTCTTGCTCCGTCCAATCAAAACTTTGACCATAAAACACCCCCAATGATGCCATCCGACCACTCAAATCAACCCTATTCCACTCCCCCCTTCCCCCCAAAAACATGTCATTATCCCTGACTTCCGATAGCGTAAAGCAGCCAACCCCTGAAGAGCTTGCTTGGGGAGCTAGCTTGAGGAGCTAGCTTGAGGCGCTAGCTTGAGGCGCTAGCTTGAGGAGCTATCTTGGGACGCTCATAGATATATACCTTGACTAGACATCGCCTGAGCTGCGCTGTTCAGTGCAACATATGCGCCATCTTGCCACGGGGTAACCACCCACGGGCTCCGGCTGTACTCACGTGGGGGTAGTAGTCCATGACCAGCAGGTACTCGGTGCGCGCGTCGGCGCCGGTGCGCTCGTCGGCCGCCACGAAGCGTGCGATGTTGTCGTGCTCCAGCAGGGGGAGCCGGTAGATGGAGCACTCGTTGAGGAAGTTCTGCCGGTTGGCCGCCGTGAACACCTTGACCGCCACCTGCCGCTCGTCCAGCGAGCCACAGTACACGGCGCCGTAGCGGCCACGCCCGATCAGCTGAGGGGGAGGAGGAGAGAGAGGAGGTCGTCAGGTTTTTGTCGTAGGTGGGGTCGGAGGTGTGATGTTTTATGTCCTCCGACTGTGAAACTGTTTTCCCGAGCCGAGAAAGGCGTGGGGATTGGATTCAGAGCGACAGCCAGATGGAGACAGACTGAGAGGAGACGGACAGAGATGAGACGGATAGAGTTACAGCGAGGAATGGAGACGATTTGTGAAGCAGGTGTTTCAATTATTTCTCATTTCAAAACCGACCCGTCGGGCAAGTGTCTCCCAGACACCGAGAGACGAATGAGAAGAGATAGAGGAATGTGACTTCAAACAACAAGCCCTTTAAATGTCGCCATCCTCCCTTCCCCCCAAGTGAACAGCTCGCAGACAGGCAGAAGGACAGACCCACACACAGGTAGACAGACAGACAAACTGGAGGAAAAAACGTCCTTCTCACTTTTCTCTCCCGCTCTTTCAGATGTAGAAAGAGTCACAGACTAAGAGAGGGGCAGGCAGACAGGCAGACAGACAGACAGACGGGCAGACAGACAGACGGGAAGACAGACAGACGGGCAGACAGACAGACAGACAGTGTACAGACAGGAGGACAGACGCCCAGACAGACCGGGTACTACAGACAGGGCACAGAAGCCGTTTGGAGCTCTGTCAGAAAGGATTAACTGTGCGGTTCAATCATTAATTACAGAGGCGTCCAAGAAAGCCCTGTTTACACCCCGCCACAGACACATCTGCATCACCCAGATCTCCGTCAGGAATACTGAGCGTCCCTTGTGTGTGTGTTTTGTGTGTGTGTTTTGTGTGTGTCTCCGGGTGCACGTGTTTTTGCGCATCAATAGGCGGTCATCTCAGCCTCCGTTGAACCATTGCAAACATAGAAGCAATCGCAATAAATCCTCCACCACCCACACGACCAAAGAAAATCAAATCAAAAAGAGACCCCACTCTCGCCTCACATCGTGTTACAATAACCAAGTGTCCGCTTGTTTTGTCTGCCGCTGCGGCCCCCAGCCAGCTCAGCTAAGCGCCCTTACACCACCGCCCGCACACCTGGGGCCTAGAGTTTGATAAGCCACCAAGGGCAAGGTCTCTCTCTCTCTCTCTCTCTCTCTCTCTCTCTCTCTCTCTCTCTCTCTGAGAACAGAAGAACAAGGTGTCCTTGTTTAGTGTTTGTTTTGTGTTGGGTATTCTATGACTTCGTTTTGTGGTGGTTTTTTTCATCTGCAGTACGTTAAGCACGTTGAATACCGGCAGACGTTATCAAAGATACCGGTCTCTGTGAAGATCCATACAGACCTGTTTCTGAGTGGGCTTTGGAGGTTGCGTATGGAAAAAACTAAAACAGACGCCGGCTTGGTGACGCATGCTAAAATAAACTAATGCTGGCTCTAGTGTTCTGTCTTGTCTGTCTCTCAGTGTGTCTCTTTGTGTGTCTACGTGTGTGTCTCTGCGTTAGTCCGTGTATCTGTCTGTGTGTGTGTGTCTACGTGTGTGTGTGTGTGTGTGTGTGTGTGTAAGCCTTTCTGTGAGTGTGTGTTTCTGTGAATCCGTATGTATCTCGATAAATACGCTGGCGGAAGTGACCGGTGCTTTTCATCTCGTTGTTGAACACGACTAAAAATACCTCCTTCATAATGTGGACCTGTCTCGGCACGCAGTCACGAAGCGGCTGCACACGCCTTTAGTGTGGGCTTAACCACACACACACACACACACACACACACACACACACACACACACACACACATTAAAGAGAGAATAGGTATGTGCACGCAAGCACACAAACATACACACACACACACACTTATTAATTATCGCCTGTTTTGGTTTCTGAAAACATGCACGCTCAAGACTTCCTCTCCCAGGAAAGAAAAGTACACGTATGTGGTGACACTGATGACACCGCCCAAGTGTGTACCAGCACCGCACACCTCCCAGAACAATGCCTGAGATCCTTTCATGATATCATGTAGTCTCTCTCCCTCTCTCCCTTTCTCTCTCCAGGTGTCTGTCGTAATGCCGGAGCATCAGTGATAACTGAACACACACTTTGGGATAGTAAGCCCTACAGCCGGTAAATAACACAATAGATTGAAGAGAGAGGAGAGAGACAGACAGAGAGGCAGACAAACAGACAGAGAGACAGAGAGAGACAGCCGGACAGACGCTGAGCACCAATGAAGAGATAGAGAGAAAGAGAGAGCGAGGGTGATAGAGAGACACTGACCTCCAGCAGTTTAAGGTTGTCCAGATCCAGGGAGCTCTCTGAGCCTGCGGCCTCCATCATGTTCAGGTTGTGAAGTCCCTGATTACAACCTCCTGTTGACACATACACATGATTAAACACAAACACACACTTCAGACACACACACACACACACATGTGGAGGCACACGTATACAAACACAGTAATTAGAAACCAAGAACATGAGGCACACAAATTCCCAAATGCGAAAACACACGTACACACACCGTTGCATACATGCACACACACACACAAATAAAAACATACACACACACACACAGCATTAGCCAGAGCTTTGTTCGGCCAGAATCAAAAAACAGTAAGTCTGATCAAACCATGAAAAAAAATCAAACCCCAAAAAAGCCGACATTAGGGAGTAAAAAAAATCAACTGGCAACTCACCACGCATCATGCGGTACCCGAAGAGCGCCGCCGCCGCGACCACGGCCAGAACGGACACGGACGCCAGGGCGATGATCACCGTCTCCTCGTATTGCAGCGTGCGGCCGTCTGGAGGGCAAAGGAGGTCAGGGGTCAGGGTTCAGGGGTCAGGGGTCAGGGGCGTCAGGGGGCTAGAGAGAGAGGTTGATGATGTTTTTGTGGGGGGGGTTTGAGGGCGGCGGTGGATGGATGGCGGAGGATGCCGTGTGTGTGTCTGTGTTTCTGTGAGAATGTCTGTGTGTGTGTGTGTGTGTGTGTGTGTGTGTGTGTGTGTGTGTGTGTGTGTGTGTGTTTTGTCTGCTGCTGTTCATGGCTGTCTCTAAAAGAACGGGTCCCATCCATCGGGACCCATCGTGTTAAACACAGGCCGAGGCTGCGTTCCAAATCACAATCGGTATTTTTACTTGTAGCACGTACTGCATCTACCCTTACAAAGTACAAAGTACATACTGGTGCACTCAGTGTGCGATTGGGTCATACTACAGGGGATTTCACTGATTAGCACACCTGTAGTGCAACACATTATCCTTCCCGGGCTCAGTCAATGCAACAGGCCTTTTTGGCTATTGCCAAAAAGCATGCTAGCTCAAACTACAAAATACGATTAGATGTAGTTCAACATCCTGCTATTTGTTACATACTTCCTTTCCCATTCTAGGAATTGGGATAAAACAATGTGTGTGTGTGTGTGTGTGTGTGTGTGTGTGTCTGTGAGTATGTGTCTGTGACTGTGTGTGTCTGTGAGTATATGACAGTGTCTGTGTGTGTGTTTGTGTGTGTGTGTGTGTGTGTGTGTGTGTGTGTGTGTGTGTGTGTGTGTGTGTGTGTGTGTGTGTGTGTGTGGGTGTGTGTGTGTGTGTGTGTGTGTGTGTGTGTGTACGCGTGTCTGTGTCTGCTGCTTTGTATGGCTGTCTCTAAAAGAACGGGTCAATGATTTGGAACCACAGAGAAACACTCTCACATGCAGGTCATGCAATTGTGTGTGTGACCTGCATGCATTTTTTGTGTGTGTGTCTGTGTGTAGGGGTCAGATGAGGTGAAGTAAGGTTGAGTAAAAAATCAATTGAAGCTAACTAGCATGAAGCATGACCAACATTCAGAGACCAAGAAGACAAGGAGGGATGGTGGAGGGAGGGAGAGAGGAGGGAGGGAGAGAGGGGGGAATGGAGAGACAGACATCATGGGTTGGAAGGAGGGAGGGAACTCTTCTTCATGCTTTTTGACTGTTCACCAGTACATTTGTGTGTGTGTGTGTGTGTGTGTGTGTGTGTGTGTGTGTGTGTGTGTGTGTGTGTGTGTGTGTGTGTGTGTGTGTGTGTGTGTGTGTGTGGTCAGATGTTTCACACTTTCAGGTTGTTGTGTGGTTCAGTAAACTGCGGCATCTGTATACTGCAGAGATTTCAACAACACATTCGTAAGCAGGTTTAAAACTGAGAAAAATAAAAAGATTCAACCAAGCTGCTGCTTGTTTTGAATTAGCAAAAAAAAAAATTTGTGTGAGAACAACTCAACAAGACTAACTAGCTACACACAAACACCGCTAGAGACACACAACCGCTAGAGACACACACACCTCTAGAAACACACACAGACAGCACTAGGCACACATACAGCGCTAGAGAACAGCACATACACACACCCGAGATATTAACGCACACACAGCTAGAGACATGGACACACACAAACACTGCAAGAGACACACACCTACACATAGCGCTTGAGAAACACACACACACGCCGTGAAACAAATGCACACAAACACACACACCCACACACAGCTAGAGATGTGCACACACACATTGCAAGAGAAAACAGGCAGATACACCGCTAGAGAGGCACACAGACGCACACACCACTTGAAACAAACAAACGCACACAGCTAGAGACGCACACGTACACACGTCGCAACCGAGACCCCCACACACTAGGTGTCCGTGCGGCCGCGTCAGAGCAAGGGGGTGAGAGGCCGTGAGAGTGACTGTGTGTACGTGTGAGTAAAACCGCAGCAGTAAACAAGCGTTGCCGTGGTGACGGGGCAGACGGACAGCAGCAGCGTTTAATAATGGATGGTTTGAGCAGAGCTCCGGGGCAGCACCGAGTGAGGTTCAGGTTCACCACACACACATACACACACACACACACACACACACACGTTAACAAAAGTATGCTATATGTGAATGAATACTGATTTAATACGAGTCCATATACACACATTGTTATTGGTCGGATGGTCGCTGGTTTCACTTTCAAGGAGAAAAGTGCTTCTGAATCCATTATTCTCGGGTGCGGGGGGGGAAATATGCAGACCGATGTATATTATTCTGGAGTTTGAGTGACACGGTATATTGTGTAAGAAATCACATTGATTATGAACAAAACATATAATTTAAATATATTTTATGCAACAAATGTGTTCTGATCATTTGGTAAACTTTGAACTCTCCCAACCTAATAGCGATTTGTAGTCGTAACCAACCGAACATTTATTCGTCTTAATGGAGACCATAATTCAATGAGGTTGTCCATGATGCAGCCCTCGTCGAAAAACATGGCTCCGAGCGGTTTTCTGATCACAGATCACAACAACCGAGACGGCGTATCATCTCAAAAACAATATATACATATTTTTTTACATTTTCATGCGGTCTGTGATGCTCTGTCAACTTACGCTCTCAACTCTGGATAGGCTTTGAGTGTCAACCAATCAGAAGCGGCCTCTTGGCGTGCACCACAGCCCCATCCATCAAGACCCGTCGTGTTAAACACAGGCCGAGGCTGTGTTCCAAATCACGTAATCGTTATTTTTACTTAGTAGTACGCACTGCATCTACCCTTACAAAGTACAAAGTACATACTGGTGCACTCAGTGTGCATACGATTTGGTCATACTACAGGGGATTTCATTGGTTAGCACACCTGTAGTGCAACACATTATCCTTCCCGGGCTCATTCGATGCGACGGGCCTTTTTGGCTATTGCCAAAAAGCATGCTAGCTCAAACTACAAAATACGACCAGATGTAGTTCAACATCCCGCTATTTTTGACATACTTCCTTTCCCATACTACGAATTGGGATAAACAAAATCTTTTTCGGGCATCCTAAATCGTCTGGTAGTATGGGTTTTGGAACACAGATCAAGATCAAGACCCAAACTCAAATCTTCCGACGCCTTCCCTCCGTCTCTCTTCCAGAGGGGGCGCTCCGCCACTCTCGGGTCGAGAATGGCGCCTAATGCACGCCTGAATTCCAACAAACAGCACTTAAGGTGATGTTTTGGCTACCAACTAGCATGCACTCACTGGGCCATTTGGTTCTTCTGGTCTGGAGCTACGGTGGCAGAGATTTTCCTCTGTGATCGATTGCTCGAAGATTAGTTCACGTTTCGGCTGAGGTTATACTTTGATTTATGGCCTTACTGTATACACACACACACACACACACAAACGCGCGAGTATGTCTAACCAAAGACTCATACACACCACCTTGTTTTAACTGTTGTTATAACAAAGTAACAGTAAGACCCCACACACACACACAAACACAAAGCACAAAACACCGGATGGTGTGCACACTGATTGATCGCAATCCTCTCCCCAGTGGAGCAGGGGAACTCAGGGTCTACCCACAATCAGATCTCTGCAATCACCAAGGCGCTCTCTCCCTCTCTCTCAGACGCCCCGTCATCGCATGGAATGCAGCATGGCAGCATGCAAGCGGCGCCCAACATCTGCGTGTGTGTGCGTGTGTGCGTGAGAGTGTGTGTTTATGCCTGCTCATGTCTGCAGTTTGTTTATTCTCGTGTCTGGGCGTGTGTGTGCGCGTCTGGGCGTCTGCGTGTCTGCGTGTCTGTAGGCCTAGCCGCCTCCCTGTTGCGCAGCCGGCCCTGGCGGACTTTCTTCTCCTGGAGTACAGGAAGGAAGAGACGCCGCTCCGCCTTGGCCTCGTCGCCGCGGAAACTGGACCACATTTCGGTATTCCGTATATGGCCCCCCAAGTGTGGCCATACATTCTTCATGGCCATACTCGGGGAAGGGAGGATGGGGGGGGGGGGGGGGGGGATGCAACGCTGTTGCCGGCTCATCGGAGGAAATGGGGTGTGTGAGTGTGTGTGTGAGTAAGTGTTGGGGAGGATTGGGTTGGAAAAAAGGTTGGTGAGTCTAGATACTCCTCCACCCTCATCTACCTGACTCCATCGCCTCCCCTCTCCCATCGCTACCATTGTTCCATGTCCAGTTTTGCGCCACCTCAATTAATTCCTGACTTACGTCGACAGGATCTTCAGATTCCCAAGGTTTTCATCTTTCCTGTAAAGTTATTTTCCCCCTTCAATGACCTAATTAGAGGAGGGAGTTTAGAGCCCGAGCACGCAAAGGAGACCGCCCAAAAGGCAGACAATGATAGACGACGGGATTCCGAATTAACGAGTACCCCGGAGGGAAATAAAATCGGTTACTCCGATCAACAACCGCAGAAGAGGACCCCGGGACACACGATGGATTCGCCAAATAAAAAGGGCCGGAGGAGACGCCGCGACCCATAAAAGCCAAACGGAAGAGAGAGAGAGAGAAAGTAGGATAATAACGGCGCCCCCCCTAAGGATCGGTTTAAGGTGAAAACATCGGGAGGAAACATGTGTTGGGTTAATGTTTCTAAACCGAAAAACTTTATTTGGAAGACGTTGGATCCTTTTAGGGTGGCAGCCGCCCTGAAAGGTTTAGTCTGTGGTAATAAATAATACAGAAATATGAATAAATTATCTAAAGAAAATACCGGTCACCAAGGGCCTGAGGCGATTTAAATGCAATTTAACATCAAATGCGCTTGCGTGGTCTGGGGAGCAGCAAAGAAAAGCCATAACTTTATTAAGCAACAGAAACAGCCAAAAGTGGTAAACAAATGACCCCCACACTGCTAAATCAATACATCTTACATGCACCAAATCCGAATCAATACCGATTTACCACTTGACATCGCGCTGTATATCCGTGAGACCGTGTTCAGGGTCAAGTGCGGTGTGAGACTGCCCACCCGCACTCACACGCATGCGTGTGCGAGATGGGAGGCATGACCCCCTGTGAACACTCATTCTCATGATGTGACCTTTGACCCCTGTGTGTGAGTCGGTTTACATAAGAAACGGCAATAGCCGAAATCATTTATAATGCGGCTATAATGGGAAGAAAGACCGCTTCAGGCAATTTGTACTTCCACGAGGGTGTGTGTGTGTGTGTGTGTTTGTGTGTGTGTGTGTGTGTGTGTGTGTGTGTGTGTGATGGAGACGTGAAAGAATTGTGTTTGTGTGTGCATTAGGGGTGTAGCACGTATTGCACATACACGTTTTCGTAACTTAGCAACTGAAGTTTCACATGAAAATAAATCGGCAGTTACTATCACCTCTGGTTTGTTATGTTTGATGAAAAGACCACACAGAACGTGTTATTCCCCATGCAGGTCCTATTCAAATTAATTGGAATAACATCAATTGATTAAAAGCCTGCTGGCATTGATGTAGTTCTGAGAAATAAAACACAAGTATAGAATTAATCTTTTGACAAGGTAGCACTGTTGAGAGCAGAAACCTTGCAACTGGTTAATTTGGCTGCCCTTTCATGGGTCTTACATCTGTATAATTAGATTAACCTTCAGATATCTTTTGCTTAAGAAGGAAAGATATAAGCCTTTGTTGAGGCTTATATCTTGAATGAGGGCCAATTAGCCGTTGTTTACAAGTATAGTACCACCGGATGTGAATGGAAACATACTGCCATTATCTCCCAGCACACTTTGTGTGTGTGCGTGTGTGTGTGTGTGTGTGTGTGTGTGTGTGTGTGTGTGTGTGTGTGTGTGTGTGTGTTGCAATCCAGATTGGCTGTGAAGTAGTGGGTATGAGTGAGTGTGTTCTGTGTTCATCTGTATGAGATTCTTACAGTGTTGTGAAGTGTGTGTGTGTGGGTTTGGTATGTGTTTGAATGGGTTGTGTTCTTTATAGCGATGGGCAAGGTCAAGTGTGCCTGTTAGTGATCAGCGTGTGAAAGAGAGCGTGTGAGTGTGAGTCTGTTTGTGTGTGTTTACGGATTGGCTTTGTTGTGGCTTGCGTTTTTTTGTATGTGTTGTACATACCGATCGACTGTGAGGTGATGTGTCTGGGTGTGTGTGTGTGTTTTTGCGAGTGATCTGCCTGCATGCGCGTGGCTGCGCGTTTGCGTGTGTGTTGTACATACACATTGACTGCGAGGTGATGTGTGAGTGCGATAGTTATGCGTGTTGCTGTTTGTGTGTGTGCTGTGTGGTGTGTGAGTGGTACGTATAGATGGGCTGAGCAGTTGCGTGTGTGTGTGTGTGTGTGTGTGTGTGTGTGTGTGTGTGTGTGTGGCTGTTTGTGTGTGGCTTTGTGCATGCGTGTGTTCGAATTTGTCTGTGTGTGTGTGTGTGTGTGTGTGTGTGTGTGTGTGTGTGTGTGTGTGTCTTGGTGTGTGCGTGTGTGTGTGCGTGCGTGCGTGCGTGTGGTACGTACGGCTGGGCTGGATGATGGTGGGGCTGGGTGGGGTGAGGTCCTCGGTGAAGTTGAGGTTACACATGTCGCTGCCACAGCAGCAGAAGTGGAACGTCCCATTGACGATCTGCACGTTGGTCGCCACGCAACTGTCGTCACGGCAATCCTGCTGATGCTCCCCCTGGCCCCAGCACCCTGACACAAACACACACACACAATGTAGAATATTACACACTTTAGACCTTTTTTTGTACAAAATAAACCAGATATTGAAGAACGCAACTTTGGGGTTTAGGCAAGGCAAGGCACCTTTTTATATGTAGCGCTTTTCATACACGAGGAAGACTCAAAGTGCTTCACATTGATAAATAGTCATACAATAAAATAATAAAATAGATAAGTAAAAGAAAACAAAGGCAAAGTTAAAAATAATGTACGATATGTTTAAGATTTAGCAGAAAGCTTAAGCAAGCATATAATAGTTACATATAACAATAGAATGGCAAAGTAAAATAATGCAATGTAGAAAGTGCAATGTATTTAAGATTTAGCAGAAAGCTAAAGCAAAAATAAAAGTCTTCAGTCTTCAAAGTTTAAAAGTTTGTTTAGAACAAACATTAGTTGCTATTCCCTGTGTTACAATCCGGATTGGTGTGAGATTATCCAAGATTATTGTGATAAGAAATTACGCCTGTGGGTCATGATTGTAGACTAAAAGTTGGTGGGTTAGGAGAATTCCATGTTTTAGTGAATACTTGAATCGGTTAAAAGTTTCCTTTGTAGATGATGGTAATGATTGTGATGGTAGTGATAGAGGTAGTGATAGTGATTTTGATGGTAGTGATAATGCTAATGATAGTCATGATAATGCTAATGATAGTCGTGATAATGCTAGTGGTAGTGGTGGTAATGACGATGGTAGTGATAGTGGTGTTAATGATGATGGTAGTGATAGTGATAGTGGTGTTAATGATGATGGTAGTGATAGTGGTGTTAATGATGATGGTAGTGATAGTGGTGTTAATGATGATGGTAGTGATAGTGATAGTGGTGTTAATGATGATGGTAGTGATAGTGATAGTGGTGTTAATGATGATGGTAGTGATAGTGGTGTTAATGATGATGGTAGTGATAGTGGTGTTAATGATGATGGTAGTGATAGTGGTGTTAATGATGATGGTAGTGATAGTGGTGTTAATGATGATGGTAGTGATAGTGGTGTTAATGATGATGGTAGCGATAGTGATAGTGGTGTTAATGATGATGGTAGTGATAGTGATAGTTGAGTTAATGATGATGGTAGTGATAGTGGTGGTAATGACGATGGTAGTGATAGTGGTGTTAATGATGATGATGGTAGTGATAGTGATAGTGGTGGTAATGATGATGGTAGTGATAGTGGTGTTAATGATGATGATGGTAGTGATAGTGATAGTGGTGTTAATGATGATGGTAGTGATAGTGGTGTTAATGATGATGGTAGTGATAGTGGTGTTAATGATGATGATAGTGATAGTGGTGTTAATGATGATGGTAGTGATAGTGGTGTTAATGATGATGGTAGTGATAGTGGTGTTAATGATGATGGTAGTGATAGTGGTGTTAATGATGATGACGGTGGTAGTGATACTGGCTGAATGATGATGGTAGTGATAGTGGTGTTAATGATGATGGTAGTGATAGTGATAGTACGACCGGTACCTTGCTTGACCGGGCGCACCTCCCCGGGACGGCTCTTCTCCCACAGGCCGTAGCAGTGGCCGGCGTTGGCACATCGCACGGTGGTGTTCTCCGGGGAGACGCGACCCTCCGACCCCGGCACGCGGTCCACGGCCCACTGCTGGGGTTGCTCCGTGTAGGCACACTCTCGCTCCTCACCCTGCGCCGCTGGGGGGGGGGGGGGGGGGGGGGGGGGGGGGGGGGGTGAGTCGGATTAATATCATGATGCTGGTATCTACCTGTCCATCCATCACATCAGACCTGTGGTGGGGCGAGCACAAGGCTCTCGAATACATTATAGTTGAGCCAGGGGGTCGGCAAGGAAGTGGACAAAAAAAGCTGTGTGTGTGTGTGTGTGTGTGTGTGTGTCTGTGTGTGAGAGAGAGCGAGAGAGAGAAGGGTCAAAATGGCTTATGTGGGAAAAAAAACATACTGTTGCGTGAACAAAACATTGTTGACGAAGGATGAACGATGCCTCAAACACATTTTGAGGGCTTAAAAGTCCCTTCGGTATGTCTTCAAGGACAACGACAAAGAATCCAAAGTTGAATACTTTCCACCGAGTCTGGATAACTCAAAGTCGTGTTGTGTGAGGACGGCTCTGAAGTGACAACACAACCACTCATGCAGGCTGAATAGAGCTAGTAAGTTGGATGAACCTTTATTCCCCCCGCAGAAGTTACTCATATCCCACCCAAGGCAAGCCCATACATACCGACACACACCGACACACACACACACGTCTCCATGTTTGCACAACAAGGCTTGTAGACACGATAAATCCCAGCATGCACCTGGGTCCAGGGCAGCCAGACGCCCCGTTCACGCCCTTGCCCATGTGTGATCACAGATTACTGTGCGCGTAATCTGTTAATTACTGTGTGAGCGCGCATGGTTGTGTGTGTGAGACAGACAAAACCAGAAAAAGTAAGAAGGTAGGGCGAGTTATGAAACATTACACATGTGTCATTGAGCACTGGAAAGCAAGTGGTGTGAATGTGATTTTAGTTTTAATTGCGGCGTTAAATTGATTTTGTGTGCAATCGCGATTTCAATGCATGTGTTTGTGTGTTATTGTTTGTATCTGTGTGCAATGTGTGTGTACTGATATGAAGTGCCGAGTATAGATATTCATTCACACAACTGTAGGCAGAGATACCCATAGCGAAACACACATTTTGCATAATCCCCGCTGCAAGGGATTACCACATTATTTTTCACATTACATTACATGCATTATTTATTTCAAATCATACCACCACTTTCACGCCAACCACTAGTCTGATACCGCTAGTTTCTGCGGATATGTGCATCCCGAGTCTTTGCGTAGACATAGCCACTCAGTTGGCATGGATTAATAAATGTGCCGCATCTCATCAGCAAAGTCCCCCCCCCCCCTCCCAACTAGGGCAAAATATTCAAATTGTGATTATTTCGACCAACATTGCGATTACGATTCTATCGTATGACCAACACAACACTGGAAGCAGTCAACGTACAAACTGGTCTTTACTTAGGCCAGGCCTATGTGTTGAGATGAATTGATGCACGAATTGATATATCATCTTTATTTTACTATTGAATTGTCAAAGAAAAAATAAATACGAATCTCAAGTCAGCAACAGTAACACATCAAAAAAATAAAATAATTATAATATATATATAAAAAAAATATTTCCGATTTCCAAATCGGCTTTACGACATCGCTGTGTCGGTTTGAATTCGATCAATCGTCCAGCTCTAGTGGGCGTGGATAAACAAATGTGCCGCATCCCACCTGCTACACCCCCTCCACCCACCTCCCCCCACCTCCACCCCTGCCCTGCTCGCGCCACGGCTTTGCCCAAGGTCGATCCACCACGCGAGGGCAGAAGGTGCCTCTGTGTGTGGTGCCGGTGCGGACTCTTCCCGGGAACCGCGCCAACCCGGCTCCCAGACTGATAACGGGCAACCCCGGTCGCACTAGCTCTACCGGGGGGCCTTGGAGCCCGGGTCCTATGGTCCTATCTCTGCTCTGAGAGCCCCTCTCTGCACCAGGGCACGTTAATCAGAGAATTAGCATTGATATGAGCATGCTGATTAACGTTGTTGCTGTTCAAATACACAAGGGGCCTAACGTGTAATATTGTAGATTAGCATATATTAGTGTTTATTAGCATGTTTATATACACATCATTTATAATTGTATGAGCATGAACGCTTATATAGGCATAATATATAATATTGTTAGAAGGAACGCTAAGATACATAGTATATATTAGCATGAGAGCTAAAATACAAAGTATATATTTTATAAGCATGAATGCTATTATACAATGTATAATGGTATTAGCAATTAACTATTTGACACAGTATATGCTATGTTATCAGCATGAAAGCTAATATCCACATTATATATACCGTTATCATTAATGCAAATATAGCCTCCCTACACCACACTTTACAGCAGCAGTTCTACTAATATGAGGAATAGTTATAAATAGGACATTCCCTGTGACAACGCCACTTAAACAAACACGAGACTGTGGCTACAGTGAGCCACACCTGGTTATATAATTCAGCACAGCAGCGGACATTTCCTCTCCTCTTGTTAAGTTTTACGTTTACAATATCCAGCTGGCACAGCCCATTCCCATAGAGCGCAGCCTTTAATACAGAGTAGGAGGAGGGGTCAGCCTAGAGTTAATAGTCCTGCACAGGACTCCAACACACACACACACACACACACACACACAGACCTCTCTTTTGGGATTTAGAGAGTCTACCTCTAGTATTATATTTTGCAGGTTTCAGCGTTTTAATGTTCTCTTCTCCTGAATACTGCCGGCTGTAATGTATTGATTCAACAATTGCTGACTTGCGTTCATGACTCAAAGGATATATCTGGCCCGGCCCGGTCCATCCTAACAGCACTTCTTAATAACTGAAACCTAAAACGGCGTCCGACCTACACAGCGCATCCTGCTGAAGATAAAAACTCAACGTCCGACTCTGGTCCCTGGAATTATGACACCAAAAAACGACTAAAATGGCGAGATGTGTCGTTAGCTAGGGGAGCTATGCACGTGCTCTAGTATCTCATGGGTCAGGGCGTCTTTGTACTGATTACGCTCCAGTAGCAACAAAGCCTTGAGCGTTGGGGTGGGGGGGAACGCAGTTCTGCGTGCCATGGGAGGCCTAAACAGCATGCAAACAAATCTCACACACACACACACAAAGTCGTTGAAAGTCATTTCAGCTACATACCATTAAAAGGAGCAAGTTGGGGGGTTAGACATCTTGCTCTAGGACACCTACAGGTAGACCGTTCAGGACATTGTGGGATTGAACCCAGTACCCTTTCCGACTGGTAGTCGAACACCCTCAGCCCGCTGGCATAAACCTTGTACGCGTATACAATGTGAACACAAGCTGGAGATGCAAAAGACTGACTTAAGGTCCCGATCAGACAGACAGTGTTTTGCTGCCAGCAGAACACGAGGCACACCACACTGCCTGTTTTTGTTGAAGCCTACAAGGTGAAGAAAAAGCAGCTTTCGGTGTCTTTCAGTTAATGTTACTAGGCAACCAGCTATTCACTGTTCTAAGCCTAACTGCTATTCACACATCTACATCTCTAATAGATCTAGATATAAATTCATAAAGCTTTGCAGGTATGCAGCAACAGTCAGCACCAGTTTCTCTTCCATGTTGTAAACACTTGTCACCACCACAGAAGGCCTGCCTCTCAATTCATCTGGTTTGACAATAAAAGAACACGCAAATGTTGTCCGGCATTCGTCTGCTCCCAGTTGAATTTCTTTAACTGAAGGCGTCAAGGGCGATCCGCCAAAAACGTGAGGCACATATAGAGGAACAATGCAAAGCGCTCAGAATGTAACGTAAATGCAGCGAGGAACACGCTTCACTCTCACTAAAAACAAGCACAGAAACCCGCCTCCCAGCTGCGGGAACATGCCATGTCTGATCAGGGCCTTGGCCAAACTTGAAAATAATTTGGCACACACACACACTTGATAGTATCCATCCAGAAATATATATACCCGCTGTAAAGAGTGCCGTGATGCAAGTGTAAATATTATATACAGCGAACTCTGGTCATTTTTAGCGAAGTTATTAAAATAAAATGTGCTTATCGATTAATAAGTCACAGTAAAAGACAAAGGAGAGAATGAAGAATAGAGGAAGAGAGCCAGGCGAGACCCAAATTCCCTTATTAGAAAACAAAAGCAGGAACAACTGCAGGTCTCAAGATTACATAACACCAAAGTAGAAAAGCAAACTATTTTTTGTAGCTCACGTACACGCACCACAGTACAGTATCTAATTCGCTGAAGAAAGGATCTGATTTGTTTTTTTCTTCATTGATTTATATTCTGTCCTATTTCTTGCTGAGCAGGCGCAATATATGGAATCATCAACCATATAAATTTGCTTTGCTGCTACAAAAAATGAAAACCAGGCAATGCTTTATGGCCTGAGGCAGCCTCCCTGGATCTCATGTTCTCTCTATTATAGTGAACGTGACTGAGCCATGTTCTATTTATAAGACTAACTGTGACTCAGACATGTTCTATTTATTAGAACGACCGTGACTCAGACATGTTCTATTTATTAGAACGACCGTGTCTCAGACATGTTATATTTATAAGAATGACCGTGACTCAGACATGTTCTATTCATTAGAATGACAGTGACTCAGACATGTTCTATTTATTAGAATGACCGTGACTCAGACATGTTCTATTCATTAGAATGACCGTGACTCAGACATGTTATATTTATAAGAATGACCGTGACTCAGACATGTTATATTTATAAGAATGACCGTGACTCAGACATGTTCTATTCATTAGAACGACCGTGACTCAGACATGTTCTATTTATTAGAATGGCCATGACTCAGACATGTTATATTTATAAGAATGACCGTGACTCAGACATGTTCTATTTATTAGAATGACCATGACTCAGACATGTTCTCAATTTATAAGAGTGACAGTGGGCCAGACATTTTCTGGGAGCTAAATTCTTAATTAAGTTTTATTCAATAGTTACAATCATTTGTATGTGTATATTTGGGGCATCCGTGGCATTGGCCCTTGAGCAAGGCACCTGAAACCCCCACCTGCTCCCCGGGCGCTGCACCGCGGCAGCCCACTGCTCCATGAGTGCTGGTGTTTCACCAAAAGTTACATTCCCAAGCCAGAGACGGCAGGGCTGCACTGCAAATTCAATGCAACATAGTGCAGGTAAACACACACACACACACACACACACACACACACACACACACACACACACACACACACACACACACACACACACACACACACACACACACACACACACACACACACACACACGTGACAAACCCCAGTCAAACACAAACTCCAGTTGAAAACTACACAACACACACACACACCGTGACAAAACCCCAGTCTACCACAGACCCCAAAACAAAAGTACACACACAATCTTCACAAGCGTCCTCATTGGTTCCCCTCGTAGCGTTCCTCTCTGGCAGCCCACAGCAGAACACTGGCACCGCTTCTGCCTGGCTGGCAGCACGAAAGCTCGTCTCTGACTGGCCGGCGGCGACGAAGCTTGCAGCTTGAGGTTTTGGACTTCTGGTCACCGTGTATGTGTGCAAACAGGGCCGAGAGTGAGAGAGTGAGAGTGAGAGTGAGAGTGAGAGAGCTTAGTTTGAAGAAGAGGGGTGGCGGATGAGAACAGAGTGAGAGGGGTAGAATTAGCTAGTAAAAAAGATGTAGATTGAGTAGAGGGAGAGAACAGAGTAGTAAAGAAACTGAGGTGAAAGATGTGAGGAGTCAGGGAGAGAGACGCACAGATTGAGAAGAGAGAATGGAGTCGTAAAGTATAAGAGATGGGAAGCAAGAGTGGCAGAGACTCAGAGAGAGACACATTGAGGAGGTTGAAGAGAGAGTCAGACAGAGACTAGGGGAAAAGAGAGACTAGAAGAGAGAGAGACTAAAGGAGAGAGAGAGAGACTAAAAGAGCAAGAGAGAGACGAGACGAGAGGGGTACATAATGGAGGGGGACTGAGAGAGACTAGAGAGCGAGAGAGACTAGGAAAGACAGAGAGGGACAAAACGAGGGAGGAGAGGGGTACATTATGGAGGGGGACAGAGAGATAGACTAGAGAGAGGGAGAGAGACCAGGAAAGAGAGAGAAAGATGAGGGAGGAGAGGGGTACATAATGGAGGGGGACAGAGAGAGAGAGACATATATTCAAGGGTTTTCCTCTCCAGCGGACCAGGGCCGGCGGCCATGCCGAATGTTTACCCATGGCCCAGTTATTTTGTTCTAATCTCCCCTCAGCCCCGCCTCCGAGGAAGAAAACAATTCCAACTGGCCTTCGATGCAAGTCCCATGCCTCCCTCTCTCGATCTCCCTCCTTCCCTCCACTCAGACAACCACCCCCCCCCCATCCCAGCAGCTCCCCCTGAACCACTGCAGGAAAACAAGTTCTCTCTCTCTCTGCACCACAGACAGGCAGACAGAGATACAGACGGGACTAGACCGAGACAGGCAAACGACATAGAGGACTGTTGGGTCTACAACAACTCTAGGAATGTGGGCAGCTTGTAGCTAATATGTTTTCCAGAACACAAAATTTGGCTGCAGCTCTTACTGTCTTCACTGGATGTATTAGAGCAGTACTAATTAGAGACGTTGTAAATACAATAGCATACTGAGTGCCGCATATTTTGGTTCGACTTCTTTGTCTCCACATCCTCTTTATTCATTAATTTGAGTCGGTACATAATGATGTTTGTGTTTGTTTTCGTTTGATTATTTGCCTCCAGCAGCCGACCAGTCGAGTGGCGGTCGTGTTTGGTTGTATTTTAAAAATGTTGGCAATGTCCAGTGACAATATGGTAGCTCTTGAGCCCTCCCCAGATAATGACAGTTGGTGAGAGAGAGAGAGAGAGACAGACAGAATATGACAGACAGAGAGAATATATATATGAGAGAGAGAGAGAGAGAGAGGAAGAGAGAGAGAGAGAGAGGAAGAGAGAGAGAGAGAGAGAGAGAGGAGACTTTTTGAATGTGCTATCATGCTCAAATAAAGAGGTTAGCAAGATAAGCATTGCACCAAAAGGCCATCTTGGGAGCCATCCATACGTGCGTGTGTGTGTGAGAGGGGGTGTGGTTAATGTTGGGGTGCAGGCCTGTTGCGGAGGTGGGAGTGACGGGATGCTTCATCTAGTGGAGTTAAATGACAAAAAGGGGGGGCTTTATCTGTCCCATCTGTTGCCCCGGGATACCCACACCCCACCCCCTCTTTAATACACACACACACACACACACACACACTGCCCCAGAATGCAGCCCAACCAGCCCCACCAGCCACCCCAGCAGTCTGTGTCTGTCTGAGTCTTACAGTTATGCTAATCCGGCTGTTTTAAGCTAGCCAGACTCGCTAAGCTAAGCGAGTGCCACCCAGAGTGGGGCTCACTCACTTCCCCCCACCCCCAAACTTTGTAAAAATCCACGTCACAAAACAGCACTACTTTCCCGTGCATGCCCTCGAAAAACCAAAACTACAATGACCACGGCTGACCACCAACTGCATGTTCTTCAAGTGTTTCCTGCCAGGCTCATGAATCCAACTACCTTCACCAACTAAGAAAAAAGTATTCCACAACTTTCAGGAGCAAGTTTTTGCCAGCGTTCTCCGTCTTTTGTGTTCTTGAGAGAGCGAGAGCTTCTTGTTAATGACAGCCTGTCACTGGCAGTTATCCTCCAAAGGCTGCCCCTATTGTGTGCCTTAAACATCGGCTCGTTTCGGCTTTTTCCCCCCCCCGTCTTATAGACTATGACCCGCGGCAACTGAAAGAAACCAGTGCGATGATTCACTTTAAATCTTGCCCTGACCATTACCGGCAACAGAGAGAAAAAGGAGCAAAAACAAGAGAAAGACACCTAGTTCATCCGAGTACATCAACACAAAGCAGAGCGTTAGGGTCAATGCTAGATGAGCTTCTTCTTGCCTCCTACACCTTGCAGACAAAGTCTTGAAATCGTGTCGTTAGCACCAACTTTTAGCTCAATAGGGTTTAGCAGCCCTGCAACGCATCGATGTGAAGGTCAATTAAAATGCCAACGTTCAGCACAAGAGAACATATCACATGCTGAATGGCACCATTATCAGAGGCATAACTGTTTTCCAGAATATTCCATTGCTTTAGCCTTAACTATTCTGTTAAAAATACGGTTGGAGAAAAGCCACCCACAGAATTTCTCCCATTAATTCAATGATGAAAACCTTTGATTAACGCAACATTTTAAGCATGGATAAAAAACAGAGTCATTGGGGAACAAAAAAGGATCAGTAACCATTCTCCACTGCACAATTCTCAATGAGTTCTTACTAGCCATCGAAGGATGGCGTACAAGTCAGTTATTAAACAGACACTTTTATTCGAAGCGCCTCACAGTGACATTAAGAAACCTAGAATATCCTGAATGATCAGTTAGGGGTAAGAGCATCTTTCTTAAGGATGCCTACAGGCTAGGAGCCAGACAAGGGGATTGAACCCAGAACCTTTCTACTTGGAGTCAACCACCCTTAACACTAGACTGTCCTGCCCCCTGAACAAGTTACAAATGTCCTCATTGTTCGGGCTCCACCTAAGCCTCCCATCAGCGTCCCTAAACCTCGCCGCTAATCCAAATCCCAAATCTGGCTCCCCCAAAAGATGCAGGAACCAAGATGAACTAGCATGTGATGTGTGAACGAAAAGCAAGAAAGAGAAGCCCTATAAAACACAGCTGTCTTGCAGCTAATTAGGTCTGGCAAGACTTTCCAACCCACACGACACCCCACGGCCATACTAGCCTGCCATGCTCTGCTGAGCAAGGAGCAGACCCCAGAAGCATTGCCCAGCCAAGAGAGCATCCGTTTGAGACAGGACCGGGGTAAACAGTGGGGACCGTCATCCACGACCACCACTACTTAAAGCCTGCAGTGGGAAGGGCCTCATCACAACAAGGATGAGCAGAGTTTCCAGAGCGTACCATTCACCATTACCGGTCATGACTGTTTTTCGCACCTTTGGTTTGATCATCCAAAGTTTGATAGGACGGGGGCGTAGGTGGTGTTGCCTACAGAGGGCTGCCAGACAGATTAAATGAGGATGTGCGAGGACTTCAATGTGCTCGGTTTCATGAATGTAGCTACAAGAGTCCAACAACAACAAGGGGGGTAATCAAATCTATACGTTAGCATAGACGCTAGCAGACCCCCCTATCACAACCTGTCGAATCCAGCTACCAATAGCAGCCAGCGGGTTAGTGTCGTGTGAGCGCCTGGCAGTTGGAGGGACAGGGCTGGAGGTAACGAGCCGCAGGGTGTCCGAGGACGCCAGACATGCTAAACATGTAGCACTGAGAGGGAGGGAGGGGAAGAGGGGGTGAGGGGGAGGGGCTGAGATAACAGGATGCAAAAGAGTCAACAGATAAATAGACGGTGGTGGGAGGTGGGAGGGAGGGCCGCTGAGAGCAGTAATGTTACGGCTAGAGAGTGGAGTGGAGAAGAGAGAGACACGTAGAAAGGGGAGATAGATGGACAGAAAAGGGAGAGGGGACAGAAATAGAATAGAATGGGGAATGAGAGCGAGAGCGAGAGAAAAGAGAGGGAGAAAAGGGAAAATGACACAGAGCGAGATAGAAAGGTGGAAAGAGAGAAAGAGGAAAAAGAGAGATTGAGGAGAGTGGAGAGAGACTAAAGGAGATAGAGAGATAGAAAGGTGGAAAGAGAGAAAGAGGAAACAACGATTAAAAATGGGAAGAGTGCATGGAGGAGGAAAGAGAAAAAAGACTGAGGTAGTGCTAGTAAGCCAGCCAAATTCCCTCCCCCCCTCCCCCCTCTTATTAGTGCCACTGATTGCTGTCATCATCAGCACCATCACCAAAACAGGGACCTGAGGAACACTCGTGGGCTCTGCACTCCACTGGCCCAACGAGGACCCGCCTCCGCTCTCTTCTCATAGGCCCGGCCAACCCGCCAGGCTGGCTGCCCAGCCAATGCATTCTGCCCTGTTATATCAATAGTGTTTTTGAGGCCTTTCTCAAGCTGCACTTAGTATCTTCTCTGCTATTCACTGGTTTAATTGGACCGATGACTAAAAAACAGCTCACAGGTACCACAAGCAAAAATGAATATGGTGGATACTATTATTTCCCTCCATTGTATCAAGATGGAATGATGAATGGCAGTTTAACTGACTTATGGCCTTGTTTATTGCCTGAACTATAGTGAAGAAACATGTAATACCATTGATTGTATGATTATTACTATGGAATTATGGGTGGTATTTAAACGGTATTGACTTCTTTGAATTTTAGTTTTGTAACATGACACTTTTATACAGGCATGACAATGCATGTATTCCATTGAGCCAACTGGAATGGAGAGGCTATGTTGCCATTGTCTGAATATGGCATTAGGGATGAGATTTAATCTGATACATGCTCTGGTTAATAGCAAAGCTTTAATCATCATAATGGGACTTATCACAGATATGACAATGACAATAAACAATGTAGTTAGTTACTATAAAACCGGTTGATGTGGAAAATGTTCAGATTCTTTCAACATGGACTACAGGACCGAATCTCATATGACGCACTAATTCTCGTGTTAACCGTTGCATCGTTCAAATGATCGTAATGAAAAAGGGCATTACAGACAGCAGACCAAACAAGGCATGGGTTAACATGGACGTCATACACCACCGTCTGGCCGTGTCAATTATCGCCCGCGTCACCCTCACCACAGGAATAATAATGGATGTTATAACTTAATAACAGATTGATTAGTTTGCCTGTCAGACCTGAATAGGGGAGTGCTTGTCAAATCTTTTCTCATTAGGAGCAGCGTACTAACTGAGCGTGATAGGGGTTTCCATTGAAGACAGAGCCCAACAATTACCAACAGTTGAAAGGTTTGTGACTTTAATTGCAAAAACATGTCCGACCATAGAGGCCACCATTCAGCATTGAGTTGCATTGACGAATCACCCTTCAAAATGAGCACTTTATTACCTTTTAGTATTAGTTGGTTAGCAATGGAATCCTATGGGTTTGAAATATGTTTTGCCGTTAACCGGATATTTTCCTTTTCTTGAAACAGTCTACCTCTACCTTTAAAAGACACACATTGGGATGAAGTCTGAGATACAGAGCGAACCATACCATTTACCCTCATATGGCAAGGTAGTCTCGTGTTTTTAATGCCTGGCTACCAGACTAAATGTGAGTTTGAAACCCTATGTTTCCGATCATCCCTGTCGGCATCCTCGAGCAAGATGTGTAACTTAAGAAAATAATCACGCCAACGCCAAATAATTGACACATTGCGGGTT
Organism: Pollachius pollachius; assembly: GCF_949987615.1. Lineage (NCBI taxonomy): Eukaryota > Metazoa > Chordata > Actinopteri > Gadiformes > Gadidae > Pollachius > Pollachius pollachius. The sequence goes on along the minus strand of NC_136937.1, from coordinate 27,258,513 downwards.
AACACCCAGACTGTGTTGTAGACACATTCCAGCGATGCCCTGTTCTATGGATTAAAATAGGAACACACTGTTATATGGATATTGGATACCAGACAAAAAGCAAGCCAAAGTAGGGTATTATGAATGGAGAAAAACATGACACCATGCCCCAGTTGCAAATTGGCTAATATTGAGTGTGTACTTCATATTTATACACATAAAAACAGCAGCTTAAACATTGTAAAAAGTAGACAAATGGATACACGTCAATCGTTCCTGGAACATGGCCCATGTCATGAAAAGGTATCGGGGTGTTGTAGAGGCAGCCGTTTGGAAGCTGGTGAAACTGACAGCAAACCTTGATAAAATAGACGCATAAACCGGAATAGGCCTAAATGTGGTGAATAGGGATGTTTTTTTTAAACGCTGGATATAGACAAGAAGGAACTTTTACCCAGTTACTATCGTGATTGGGCACATGCACTCAATATTTCCACATCAATTCACGTTCAGTGCTGCTTGGACGGTTTCGGTGTCTATTTGCTCTACTATAATCTTGACAGGATAAAATGGACATTCCCACATTTCACAATGATTCACAATGAGCAAACTAAAATAAAATAGCAGCACAAGCCAACTGGGGCCAGGCTCTCCTTCGAATCTGTGATTTGCTAGAACATTGCTCTCTGCAAAAGCCCTCACGACTATTCAAGGTGTTATTATTCTGTCTGATAATAACTCTCAAACATTCCAGAAATTGTGTACAGATAAGTATGTGTGTACATGGATGGACAAACATGGCATTTAGAGTCAGAATTGTACACTATCCAGTGTGTGTCCTGTCCAGGGAGTCAAATTGCCATTATCTTAATAAGCTTTAAAAATATATATATTATGTTCCCAGCATTCCCTTCCCATGCATTTTTCAGAAGCTCCTCGCTGCCGCGTGTGTATCCGTGTACACTGTGTGTGTGTGTGTGTGTGTGTGTGTGTGTGTGTGTGTGTGTGTGTGTGTGTGGCCCAGTTATTATCTTATCACTCAAGGTTTCACAGAAGCCTGGGCCGCAACCCAAAGTCTAGTAACAGAGGCACAACTTAGCTGCCAAGCACTGCGGTATGTTGCTGGTGTTTTTCCATGCCTTTGTACCACAGAAACACTCAAAGCACCCCAAAATGCACCGGCTGCACTAATAAATAAGCTTTATCCAAACAGATTCGCTAAAGTGCACTTACAGAACCAGCAACACTGGTTCAAAAGGAGAAATTGACATAGAGAGACAGCGCACTGACACACACACACACACACACACACACACACACACACACACACACACACACACACACACACACACACACACACACACACACACACGATAAATGAGTGTAGTTGTCAGGTAGACTTTATTTTTGTTATTCAATCTAAATATTATGCATGTTCATATTATTTTGCCACACGGTAATGACCAATGAATAGCACAATTGTCAGCAGCAGGCTGCATGCAAAAAATATATCAATGAAAATGATACACGTTGAAAAATGAATTATATATAAAACATTATAATCGAACTCCAAGCAAATGAAGACTTCTGCAACTAAACGCAATGTTTGGGCGACCACGGAATGCTAAAAAGAGACATCACATTGGGTCTATATGTGTGTGTGACTGGAATGAAAGGATCAACAGATAACACTTACCAGCCACCGGAGTGAGGAAAATCATCGCACAAATCCCAAATTTAGCGAGTGTGAGCATCGTTACGCAGCCCACAGACATGCCGCTGATCCAGCCTGGATCCTGTCCAAATTTTACTTCACTCGTCCTCTTTTCGTCACACTGTTTATAGTTGTCCCCCTTCTCTTCTTCCAGACGGCTCAATCAAACCAACTTGTTATCTCAATCACGGCAAACGTTCAAAGTGGAGACAGACATGGTGGGCTCCGGATGGATGGATCGATTGATATCTTTATTGGATACTTGGTATCACCGACAAATTAAAATCTGACCAGATCCAGCATTTACTCCAAATATCACTCATGTGCTGTCCCTCAAAATCCAACATGAACCAATTATCACTCATGTTCTGTCCCTCAAATCTAACATGCTCCAAATATCACTCATTTCCTGCAGTCCAAATCCAAAATAACGCCGATATCGATCCTGTAGTCCTGATCAGACCCAGCATCAACCCGGGTAGCCGACTGGCTCGGCAGCGGCGACAACGAGACAGCCCACAGTGTCCATACTAATAGCTAATGCTATCCTGGGAGCTACATGGACCCCGGACTGTCTGGGAAGTAGGAAACTTAGAAGTAGAGAGACCTAGGTTTAATATTACCATAAAACAACACAGACGAGCGCTACTCGCTCCTCTAAAACACAATAACCTTTTCTTGGTTCCTCTCCCCGGCACAAAAACAACCACTTCCCCGCCTTCCACGAGTGATTTTACACCCAACCCGTGGGGCTGAACTGCTCCTATATTTACGTCTGACTGTCTGGCTAGTCTGAAGCTAAATGCTACCGAGTCCCGCTAGCCTAGCCTCGACGCGCGAGCTCGTCCGCGGCGGCGCCGCGTCTCACTTCATCCGGCGCGTCCAAACGCGAAGCCGCCGGCCGTATCAATGATCCATACGGTCAATCGCCTCCGTGACGAGGAGCGGTTATTCCCGTATTGGTTCGCGGCGAGTTACGGGAGCGGGGGTCGGACGTCTCTTCTCGCTGTTTTTTTTCCCCCTGCGGCGATTGCATGTGTTTGGCATTGACCGTGCGCGGAGCTCTGTGCTCGGCAGAGTGTAGACAGCAGGGCGGAGGAGCGGCTGGGAACGCCTCGTTTGCAGGATTGTCTGGACCGCTCGTCTCCGGTATCGGGTTGCTTGTGGATTTGCTCTGGGGGGGTGGGGGGGTAGGGGGTGGTGGGTGGAGAGCAGGCAGGGCACAGTCGGGAGAGATGAAGCGCCCCCGTTCCGCAGTCTGCTAGTATGGCGCCACGGTAATAACACTGTTTGTAATGAACTATGGTTGTTATGTTACTGCCTCTCCGTGGCCGACTTCTTCCGAGGGGTTGAAAACAAAGTGCATCCACTAGAGGTCGCTGTGGATCCACTGTTAAAGATGTGAGCGGATGAGTCAGGTTTCATGCGTAAATATACAGGCGTTCTTCTGCAGCACCGTTTTACTATCACAGTTAATTTAAAATAAAAATGTAAATAAAGACATACAATAAGCCCCATTAAATAAAGGTCGTCATTTCACCTCCCTCTAGAGTAAGTAATTTATACTTTTGACATTTACTACATTACTTACTACAACTGATGAAAATACACGGTTTTAAAACCATTTATTTCAAAAAAAATACACGGTTTTTTGAACTTGCCTTACAATACATGTGAAAGACCAGAACCCGAGCAACACGGCCACAGGGGCGAGGATGATGGTGATGATAATGATGATGATGAAGATGATGACGGGGCGACAGCAACATGGCACCGTCCCACCGTAACGCGCGGACTATTTTGACACTTCCTCGGACTCTAGTCCCTGACGCGCACTGCTTCGCTCTGGAGGGCTCATAACTCATTGACACATTTTTTCCGCTAGTTAGAATAAAACCGCGTCAGCGGTGCTTATCATCCAGGAAGGAACGACATGATTCTTATTCTTACAAAATCTTAAAGAAAAACAATCGATCCTCGTTATTGTTCGTTCTCGTTTGATGAAAGGTTGCATTGCATCATGACTTCGGCGGCTCCGGAGGCGCGGAAGTTTACGCGGAGTCTCCACAAACCGGGGACGGCCGCGGAGTTGAGGCAAAGCGTCTCCGTGGTGGTCAGAACATCGACGCTGATGGTAAGGCAAGTGCCTTATGAAATGCATTGTGTTTTGTGATTGCCATTTTTTCCACGCACGCACACACACACACACACACACACACACACAACCCACACAAAGTGTATTTAACTATATTCATTGGGAACGCAGTGTTGTGATGTGGTGTCTCAACTTTCTCTAGAGAGGTTGCCAGGTAACTAAATGGAAAACGCACGGAGGTCGCACCACACACACACACACACACACACACACACACACACACACACACACACACACACACACACACACACACACACAATGTCACGTCTGCAGCACTTTCAGGTTTTTGCTACCCAAACAACTGCAGGATTGCAATGATGTGAACAGTATAGGATAGTGTAGCAGACTATTTTGACTATGAATCTCTGCATAACGCTTAGGAAATTAAATGCATTGTAAACAAAGTAATGCTAGGTTGTGGCTTGCTCTCATTGCATAACAGTGGTCCGTGACAGTCCATTAACCTCAATCTCTCTCTCCCTATCGCGCTCTCTCTCTCTCTCTCTCTCTCTCTCTCTCTCTCTCTCTCTCTCTCTCTCTCTCTCTCTCTCTCTCTCTCTCTCTCTCTCTCACACACACACACACTTGCATGCAAAGTAACTTCCACTGAATTGTTAAAGAGAGGTCACTAAGGAGACTGCAGTGAGGGTTTGGGGTTCGAACTCAGGACCTTTCAGCCGGGATCCCGACCCTGTGTCATTTACTTCAATGTAATAACAACCATAGGGTGAAGTTCCTGTGTGATCCCTGTGTTTAAAGGAGCAGTAGTTCTGCGGTGTGGGTCGACCCATGGTCACGGGAAAATCTCCTCTAAGGGTCCGGCTAACCGTCCACTATGTGGTCAGTTCTGGACGCGGGTCACCATGCTAGCATCACATTCCTCCCCGTTCCAGTGCCAGAAGGCTACAGCTTCCTCTCTCTAATCTTACAGTGTGGGACCTTTCAGTCTGTAATTGCGATAGATTTGCTGTTATTTCAGATCATCTAGACTCGACCTGATTCGACAGGATTTGTCGGGGCAGGCAAGACCGGAGCATTGTTGGGCGTGGCAGTTGGGCTAAAAATCACACGCGCAGCTAAATCACATAAAAACATAGCCCCGGGAAAATTTCAGTGGGTTAGCTTCTGCTTGCAATCTCATGCCCAATTATGTTGACTGGATATCGGTAGGCAAATATTTGATTTGATTGAAAGAGTTCTGCTTGTTATGCTGCCGTTATGGCACACATTACACCCCTCACCATCTCGCTGGATGAAGGGGTCCCTCTTTCTGTGTTTCACCTCAAGTTTCTTACTTGATAACTAAGGGAGTTTTTCCTTACTCTTTGGGTAAGGGGATGTCATCAAATGTGGAGCCCTTTGACTGTATTCTGACTTGACATGACAAGATTCTCAATAAATTAAATATATCAAGGATGTGTTATGGTGTTTATTACTTTTTGGGCAAATATTTTTTGCCCTGAGCTTACAGATTCTGCTAGCTTGGAATTATTCCCGCAAAAATGCCCATCCTCTGTGCTTATTAACTCCATGGAGTTGTCTAATGTGCTCTTATCTGGCTCAGGCCTTTTAATTCCACTGCAGACCACAGGTCTCTGTGTGGCATTATGGATGGTGGAATCGGATCTCTGGTTCCTGTTTAGTAATGGATGAGAGGAGGTGGGTGGGTGTGTTAGCTATTTTTAAATATGACCTCTTTCTGTTCCCCCATCGTGCTCCCGTAGGTCGGCTATTAATTATGAACGCACTGTCCTTGTTAGGCTATTGTGTTAGCCTATAGCGTTAGGCTTATTGTGTTATCTTTTAGTGCTAGGCTATAGTGTTAGGCTATTGGTAGCCAATAGTGTCAGCCTAAAGTGCAAGGCGATTGTGTTAGGGTTATTATATTAGCCGAAAGTGCTAGGCTATAGTGTTAGGCTTTAGTGCAAGGCTAAAGTGTTAGCAGAGCGATTAAAGAGAGAGCTATTCCATTCCATTTGACCATAATGGGACAGAAAAAAGAGAGCAGTACCACACTTGAGGACCGGGGGCAGAGTGCTAGACAGTTTCAAATACACAGGGCTAAACAGAGCTAAATGCTATTGAATTTGAATCTCTGTCTTGTTCAGCTGGGCATAAGCTATTTGCTGCTGTACAAATAACACAATCTACGGGTCATTGTGAATACTACCTTATTGATACACAATTGATAGACGTGTATGACCTACTTCAATTAGTGCACTTCTGCTAGCACTGAGGCTGCACGACATGTTGTCTTGAAACTACCTGACAGAAGTGGTAATCCTCTGAATCTCTTCAGTCTTTTTCATATAGGCATCATTTGAATATAGCAGGCAAATATTTGACATCTAAGATCGATTTTTGTGAACGTAGTTTGTACATGAAGAGTAGTTGGCAGCTACCGTTGCATGAGCAGCAGTCCTTTCATGAATATGCATGAGGGAATGACCAAAATCGGATAGAAATGTCAACGTAAAGGGTCTTCTCATCCACCATCAGAACGCTGTGATCAAACTAGCTTTGTTTGCATCAACATATTTGATTGCGCATTTTGAAGTGGTGGATCAGAAAACACTGATGGAAAATGGCACCCTTTGAAAATACCAGAAAATGAATGCGAGGAAATAGAAGAATAGCAATATTTCTCAGATGGCCAAGGCAACAATTTTTCCTCTACTGTTTATTACAGCCATGCGTCACATAGCCTATATCAGCAACATAGCCTATACAACACTTTACATAGCCTAGTTTATTTGTTTAAAACCAGTTGATAGAACAAGCCTAATTCACATCTCCTATCTTATTTTTACTTTGCAACTTCTCAGAACCAGCCTATGTTGTTTTCAAGATTGTTCAAATTTGTCCTTCATCCTGGGCGGCCATTTTGTGTTCTTCCCGCTATAAGTCTGTGTCCTCTGCTGACAACTTCCAGCCACAAGAAATTTTCTATCTCTGTGGTTACTGCGCTGCCTCTATTTAGGCTAGCTCATTTTTCATTGGCGTAACCAACGCCCTGCTGTCCAGGAAATTCTTCCCACCTTCCAACTTATTATATATATTTTTTTCTTATTTTTTTTCTGAGGAAGAGCATTGTGGAATTTAGCAGCTACAATCTGTGTGTGTGTGTGTGTGTGTGTGTGTGTGTGTGTGTGTGTGTGTGTGTGTCTGTGTGGTGTGAGAGAGATATTATCTTTTCAGGCAATGCGGGACAATTTAATTGATTGACACACACACAGGCACAGACACATTCTCTCTCTTTCACCAACTCTTTCTCTCTTTTAAACACACGCACGCACGCATGCCCGCACGCACACACACACATACACACTCATACAATAAATACTATATGGATTATTAATAAGTAACGAATATAGGAAAATGATTACCCGTTACCAACAAAGAAAAATCACTTGGATAATTCCAACTAGGGGACTAGGGGAGACTGGAATTAAACCACTCTTTTTTCTGCCATGACAGAAACACCACATTACACTGCACTACAATACACTACAAATCACAACACACACACACACACACACACACACACACACACACACACACACACACACACACACACCAAGACACAAACAGTGCTGATGGTGCAATGTACACTGTGTTTTTTTTGTGGGTTTATTTCAGGTGATTATGAAATTCAGCTGTTTCTAAGAACAGCATTATGATAGCCTTTTCTGTTTGTTTCCAGGGGCATTTCAGGTAAAATTACAGAGACTCATTTAAGTTCTTCTGATATATATTCATATTTTGCTGTATTTTGGTATATGTCATTTATACTTTATATGGCAAAGATAAATATTTGATTATATATCGATTTTCACAGATTTTCTTTGTACCAAACACACACAAATATAAAAATGATATATTTATTGTTAAGTAAAACGCAAATGCTTCTTAGATAAACCTGCTAATTGACCTCAAGGCAGTTGTACCACTGACTATAATAATACAACATAATGATAACACTTGATACAATCACGCAACAGTGGCAAACTCAGGCTTTTGTGTCTCTACACGGTTCAATCTGCCACTACACCATGATCCGGCGATCTTGCCTGCCCTTTTGAATCATTAATGAGCTGTGGACATGCCTCCAGTGTCACTTTACGTCTTTAAGGAACAGGTAACTCAACCCCACTACTCAACCCTTAGTGTTAATTCAAGCTACATTACTCTGACATAAGACTACACAACACTAGCACAGTATTTTACATTGACATAAGACTGCACAACACTAGACAATGTTACAATGATATAAGACTACACAACACTACACTATGTAACATTGATACAGGCGTAGACAACACTCTACTGTGTAACATTTACACAAGACTACACAACACTACACTACGTAACATTGACATACACTACGGACTACACTACGGAACACTAGGTTTCATTGACCTAAGACTACACAGCACTACATTACATTGAAATAAGACTACACATCGCTTCATAACATTGACATAAGACTACACAACACTAAATTACATTATTACACTACTACACTACATTGACATTACATTTCATTAATAATTAATTGAAACAACATCGTCTTACATTGCACTAACATAACACCACATTACATTGCATTGGCATAACAGTACACTAAATTACATTAAACCAAACTGCATTACATTAAAACACTACATAAGCGTTCAGCTACAATAAAGTTTCATGAAAACATGACGGATCAAGGATTGACTTGGAAATTTTTTTTGTTGCAGTGTTGTTGCAGTGTCAGATTCAACCTATAGGGAGCAGCAGTAACACATTTCCCCCCCCCCCCCCCCCCCATAGTGATGCTGTTTGGTAGATGTAATCGGAGTCAAGTGAAAACAAAGACAGACAGGTACCATAGAAGAAGAGGTGGCTGGCGAGGGGGTGTACACGTCATGTTTCACAGGTTATTGCACGTTCTTGTGAAGGATAGAGCTGTTTGTGTGTGTGTGTGTGTGTGTGTGTGTGTGTGTGTGTGTGTGTGTGTGTGTGTGTGTGTGTTTTGTGTGTGTGTAGTGTGTGTAGTGTGTCCACAAAATAAGAACTCTTTATACCAACGTGTCCTTCTCGGTTTAAAATGTCAATTTCAACACTTATTTTAGAATTATTTCTCTCTTTCTGTCTCTTTCGCTCTGTCTCTCTCCCGCTTCTCTATTTTTCTCACTCTGTCTCTCTCTCTCCCTTTAGAATCCCAACTGTCCTATTTCTAGTTGTCATGGTTTCCCAGAAGAAAAGATGGCTTAGTGTCGAGGCCGCATGAGTTAACGCAATTCAGCATTCAACTTCAGCTTCCAAATTAGGAATTTCTTTCAACATATTGTTCAAATCAGGAATGTGTTTTGATTTATGGTGGGACTGTTATTTGTATTTATATTTAGTCGTATTAAAGTGACTATGTGTCGGATTTCATGTCACATTCAGTTGCCAATATATGAACAGGTTGTGGTTCCACTTATAAATTAACCTTCATCTTCCCTCCTTCACTTATGCCAAAAGTCAAAGAGCTCAGTAATTTCAGAGATTACATCTCTGATTCTTACTCAGGTTAACTTTAATTCCAATTTAATAAACCTTATATATGTCCTCCCCTTTCTGCTCCTTTTGATTCTTGGCCTTGTTCCTGTTTGGCAGTAAATTGTCACCTCAGCCAACCATGAAGGAGGAGCCAGAGGGGATGGCGACACAGAACTTTAAATAGTGATGCAACACTTTAAATAGTGATGCAGCACTTTAAATAGTGAGATGCACGTTAGATAGTGACGCAGCGTCCTGTATAGTGACATAGCATATTTTCCATATGCATATGCATCTACTTGTTTGCGTTTGTGTGTGTGAATGTGTGTGTGTGTGTGTGTGTGTGTGTGTTTGTGTTTGGAAGCTAATATGAATCCATAACAAAAGCTGCCTACATACAACTAGGTTAGCATTTGGATTGAAACTAAACCAGCAGCTAAAACAGCCTCCTGTATGTGTGTGCGTGTGTGCGTGTGTGCGTGTGTGTGTGTGTGTGTGTGTGTGTGTGTGTGTGTGTGTGTGTGTGTGTGTGCGCGCGCTGCAGAGGTCAATGTTGTGAGTCTGCAGTTGGACTCTGTGAGTTTTTCATTAGGTGAGAGCGTCGTCTGGGGAACGGGGTGTGATGCAGGAGCTGGCTTTATGGGGTCGTTGCCCAGAATCAAGCCGCATTTTATTTGTCGCGTTATAAGCTCCTGGCTGCTTCGAATAAGGAAAAGTAGCCTATTCAGAAACAGAGAAAGGTGAACCAATAAAAATATAAACTCTTATTGTAACTCCAAGTGAACACTTATTGAGTTGTATTTATGTTTTCTTTTTGTTGTTGTTTACATAAATCTAACCTATGAGAGATTGATGGAGACAATAACTTGAGAAAAGCAATGTTTTTCAAAATCGAGATGGTTCAATATCGTTTCATCATTTATTCATGCTCCACAGGGCTATGTATGTATTATTTTTCTTTAGTTATCAAAATATATATATTTTTTATCCGGGAAAAATTGAATCACTTACTGTGATATTTACATAAACAGTTGAGAAAACTTTTTAAATAAAAAGTATTTCTATCTGGAATCTTAATCAGTTAACAGTTATGGTTGCCATGGCGTCAGACCTCCATCTGACATCTCTACATCAGACGGAAGGCTTGTCCTGGTTGCCCTGCGATGCCTTCTTTGTTGGACCACCTCACGCCAATAAAAAGGGGGTTAATGTGGACGTGGCGATCCTCAGTAGCGTTAGTGATAAGTGTTAGTGGCCTTTGACTTAATCGACCTGTATGTCCTGGGGTTGGGAGAAATAAAACAGAGACACAGGCAGACAGTACAGACGCAGACGGATGGAAGGAAAGACAGACCTGAGAGAGATTGCCTTTGACCAATGCAAGGCAAAAACAGGGAGAGACAAACAGAAACAGTCAGTCCGAATCGAGGTCCATACATTTGGGCGTGGGTTCATACAGTGGGTTTGGGTTGGCTGTCAGAGCACGTTACAGTCTGGGCATTGGGGCAATTTGCTAAGCAGGAGAAATATGGGCGAGAAAGAGAGAGAGGCTGAGTGACAGGGAGACAAAGCGGCTGTGAGGGAAAACCTGTAGCAGAGACAAAGGTCAATGAAAGAGAGAGAGACAGGGCGCGCAAGGTTGACTGAGAGGGCAAGAGAGGTTGAGTGACATGATTGAATAAGCGTGATAGAGTGAAGAGGAAGACGGATCCCATTAAGGAAGAGAAAGAGAAGAGCTGTTAAGGGATGAGAGACCGGCAGAGAGTGCATGTGGGTCTGTGAGAGAGCGATAGAGGGAGAGAGAAAGAGAGAAATATGGAAAGAGAGGGAGAGAGAGGGAGAAAGATGGAAAGAGAGAGAGAGAGATTAACGCTGTTAGAGACAGGAAGAGAATGGGAGACGGGGAAAGAGACAAAGGGAGAGAGAGAGTGGGAGGGAGATAAAATGTGTGTGAGTGTCTTTGCATCCTCATCCTCCCTGGACGGAGTGAGAAAGGAGAGAGAGGGAGAGAGAACTGAGAGAGGCAGAGACGACGCCCTGTTCTGACTCAACGAGCAGCTTCCTCTCTGCACACTCATCGCTCATCACTTTCGCCCCTGCTGAGGACTGCTCACACATACGCACATTCACACACTCACACACACACACACACACACACACACACACACACACACACACACACACACTCTCACACACACAAACACACACGCCAGTCGTCCAGCGGTGTGCGGCTTCCACGGTCGGTCAGATGAATCCTCCCGCTCGGGATTTTCGGCGTTCCATCCAGATAATCCGTTTTTCCTTTTCATCTTGGACGACCTCCAATTCAACACAAACACAACAGCCCAGAGCCTAAAGCACCATCCAGGAGGATCCCGGAGACTGAAGCGGATCAGCTATCCAGCGTGCTCAGCAGCGGTTCGCTCATCCGGCTCCGCTCTGAATGAGATCCGGATGACCTGAGAGGCGCTGTCTATATTTTTGCCCCTGCCTGAGAGTAGACAGATGCCGTCGCTCCTCGGATCGGAGAGACAGAAACAGTAAGAGTTGAGAAGGTGGAGGAAAAACGTTTGAAGCTTCGCCAAGAGTTCATCCCCCGGCTGCGACTTGTTTTGTTCCGGCGAAGGTTTTTCTGCGTAAAGGCAAACCCAGATCATGCATGCTACATGCTGACCTGGGGTTAAACAGGCAGGGTTTTACTTGGCGTTGTATTTATTGTTTTTATCGCAATCGATAACGGCTGACCGTTGCCGTGAGGGCGATGGGGTGTGCGACCAGCGTGCTGCTGTTCCAGAGGCTGCGAGCCATCCTGGGGGGGAACTGCCTGCGCGTCCACAAGGGGGCGTTGCAGGGGGGCCCGGGGCTGGCGGAAGGGTCGGATGACGAGGAGGGAGACCAAGCGTTCAGCCCCCGAGGGTCGCTACTGTGGACGGGGAACGTGGCTCCGGTAAATTAGCTGGGAACCACACACATACTCACGCTAACTCTCAGTCTCAATATAACTCTTGCTAACTCTGTCTCGCTGACGCTTGATAACTCTGTCTCGCTAACTCTTGATAACTTTCTGTTGCTAACTCTTTGCTAACTTTCTGTTGCTAACTCTTTGCTAACTTTCTGTTGCTAACTCTTTGCTAACTTTCTGTTGCTAACTCTTTGCTAACTTTCTGTTGCTAACTCTTTGCTAACTTTCTGTTGCTAACTCTTTGCTAACTTTTCTGTCTCGCTGACTCTTGATAACTCTGGCTCGTTAGCTCTTTGCTTACTTTCTTTCTGGCAAACTCTTGAGACCTAACTCTATTCTCTATCTTGCTATTGCCTGCTAACATTTGCTAATTTTTACTAACTCTCTAGTTGGTTTGTAGCCTTGCAGGTGCTCTGGTCTTGAAATATTTTGTCTAAATAAATCTAGAAAAATCAGATCGTAAAATAATGGTGCCTATATGTTCATACAAAAAACATACTTGAATATAGGTAACTGAGGCTTGTCAAACTTTTATAGCTTGCTTTGTGTTTTGGTGCTAGTTTTTTCTATGTTAAACAAAATATCCAGATATTAGGGCGGGGATTAAACAGGAGGGACGTGATTGGATCATTCAGGGTTTGATTTGTGTTTATGGGCATTGGCAGTGATATTATTGAGTCAGAATGTCTGTCCACAATCAAACCCTTTTGAAAGGAACTGTAGGCCTAATGGGTTTCTGGCATTGTCTGTTTTTCTGGAATACATAGTTTATTCCCTGTTGGGAAATGTCAAATGTTTACGGCCTAGTAATACAACCTAGTTAAATGATAATATATGATTATTCGGCTATAAAGTAGAATAATTGACAAGAATACAGGTTGTGCTGAAAACATTAAAGTATTCATTGACCTGATACTCATCAGCTAAAATAATGAAAACTCTAATGGCCAAATATTCATAATAAATGAGTGTTTGATTATTTATACAGACTCTACTCTTGCTAGCGTTAGCTTCTTTAGCCTGTTCCAGGTTTTTTCCTCCATACTGTTCTATTGACCGCCTCCGGTGATTTTAATGAGGAGGATCCCATGCCGCGTGCTTGGAGAAGGGAACGGAGTGGATTAAAGGAATACTATAGCGATTCTCAAGGCCGTGGTAGATGAATCAGGCATTTTACTGGCGGGATCTGAAGGATTTGGCTAACAACCCAGGCTAACATAGTACCCCCTTGAGGGGGCTGGGTGTTTGGGAGGGACAGAGTGAAATGGGGAGCGTGTTTTCAGGGTCTTGATCTTCTGCCTGCAAAGGATCAAACACATCTCCACGCTGGCTGGAGCTAGAGAACGCCCCTCCTGCTGTCTGTATGCTCGCTCGCTCTCTCTCTCTCTCTCTCTCTCTCTCTCTCTCTCTCTCTCTCTCTCTTCTATCTATCTATCTCTTACTCTATCTCTCTATTGGATCCCTCTCTCTCTCACACTGGCGTTTTTCCCTCTTATCTGTTTTCTCACTTTCTCTCCGTCTCTCTTGCCCTCTCTATCTGTGCTTTCTCGTTCACACTCTCACTTTCTTTCTAAGCCTCTTTCCCTCAGCCTCTTGTTGAAAATGTATATCATGCTGGAGGCAAATGTGTTTTTTGTCTCTTTATGTAGAGTATGCTTTGTCTCAGACACTCTTATATACGTGAATTATTCTCTACTTATTATACAAATTGAATCCGTCCTACCAATAACAAATAATACATTATAAATAATAAATATTCTGTTTGTCCTGGGTGGATGTACTCCAGATACCCACTGGAGGGACTTGGTTCTTGGTCCTCACACACACACACACAACACACACACACACACACACACACACACACACACACACACACACACACACGCACACACACACACACACACACACACAGTTGAGTGCTGCATGATGAGGCTACTTAGCTCAAGTTAGGGCCATTAGCAGCCTGGTCGCTCCTAGCCTCTTAGCATTAAGGCAGAGAGATTCACCGGCTTCTCAATAACAAGGAGGTTTATGAGGAAGTGCTAAGCGTAGGTTGATTCAAGGACACTCCAGCAGAGTCAGTCTGGCCGCTCTGAACTCATTCACTTAGCCAAATTAGTGCGTGTGCCCGCGTCTGCATTTCTCAATGCTATTTGTATATAAGTGTGTGTGTGTTTATGTGTGTGCGTTTTCATCTGTGCGTGCATGTATATGTATCTCTTACGTATATTCTCTAAGATAATAATAATCATCTATAGATAATGTACGTGAATACATTTTTCATGGTGAAACAAGGCCTACACTAAATATTTTGCGGTGAAAACGTTAGTGTCCCCTTTTTAACCCCACCTGCCCAGGGTAAGCCCACCCATCGTGAGAATGTCAAGACGCTGTGGGAACGATGAGATCATGAGCACACACAGGGAACTCCTCTTGTCTGGTAACAAAGTGATGTATCCCCGCTCTTTCCACCAGGTGTGGGTGGCTCCGGTCCTATCAAGTTCCCTAGACGCATGGCCATTTGGGACATCACAATTGGGAGTGTTTGTGGGAAAGCCCCGTAAAATAGATTATGGAGCTTGTCTGAAGAACAGCATGACAACGAAATGTATTACTTGTAAGGATGAAGGAGATCAGTACCTGATTTGAATGATGGCTATACTTTCCCTCTCTTCCCATCATGGTCGAATTAAACAGATAGTACACGCCTAGCTTGTGTGTGTGTGTGTGTGTGTGTGCGTGTGTGTGTGTGTGTGTGCGTGTGTGTGTGTGTGTGTGTGTGTGTGTGCGCGTGTGCGTGTGTGTGTGTGTGTGTGTGTGTGCGTGCGTGTGCGTGTGCGTGTGCGTGTGAGTGTGTGTGTGTGTGTGTGTGTGTGGGGGGGGGAACTATGGGTGCACGTGTGGGGAGGGCCAGAAACATTACCTCAACATGCCCTTATGCAATTCTCCACAGACATTTATGAGCAACTTGGTGTGTGTGTGTGTGTGGGAGTTTGCATGTATATGTGTGCGCGTGCTTCTGGGTCTCTGTCTCTGTGTGCATTTACGTGTGTCGAGTGTGAGCGGCTGTTGGTGTGTGTTTGGGCGGGTGATGGTGTGGCTGTGTGTGCGCGTTTGCATCTGTCTGTGTGTGCGTATCTGTGTGTCTGTCTGATTGTGTGTGTGTGTGTGTGTGTGTGTGTGTGGGTGTGTGTGTGTGTGTGTGTGTGTGTGTGTGTGTGTGTGTGTGTGTGTGTGTGTGTGTGTGTGTGTGTGTGCCCCAGGGGAAGGGTGGGGAACGATTGCATGGCCTAATGGGTCCAAGCTGTGTAAAAACAAACGTGAACCCCTCCTTCCCTCCCTCACCCTCTCAACTCCTCCCGTTCTCCCCACCCCCCACCTCTCCTCCTCCCCCCCCGCCCCCCCCCCCTCTCTGTCTCCTCACGTACTAACAAGTTATTTTCATGCTCTTACGCGTGTACTGTGTAAATGCTATTGCTCACAGCCCTGCCAACATCCACCCCCCCCACACACACACACACACAAACACACAAAGATACGCACACATGCACACTCATACCGTCTCACACAAACACGTCAACAAACGCGTGAATAAACAGAAGTAACACACACAGGGAACCCCGCACCATAAACACACACACAGACACACTTGTTCTTATCCGAGACTCACACGCAACCACCCACACACGCACACACACACACACACACACACACACACACACACACACACCTCGACTGAAGCGCAAAAGCAAACGAGAGACAGAGAGAGAAAGAGAGAGAGAGAGAGGGAGAGAGAGAAAGGGAGAGAGTAAGGGAGGAAGAGAGAGAGGTGAAAGTGAGAGTGGTAGGGAGAGAGAGGGAGAGAGAGAGAGATAGGGAGAGGGGGAGAGAGAGAGCAAGAGAGAGAGAGAGAGAGAGAGAGAGAGAGAGAGTGGTAGAGAGAGAGAGAGAGAGAGAGAGAAAGAGATAGGGAGAAGGAGAAAGAGAGAGAGAGATAGGGAGAGGGGGAGAGAGAGAGAGAGAGAGAGAGAGATAGGGAGAGGGGGAGAGAGAGAGAGAGTGAGAGTGGTAGAGAGAGAGAGATAGGGGGAGGGGGAGAGAGCGAAAGAGATAGGGAGAGAGAGAGAGAGAGAGCGATAGGGAGAGGGGGAGAGAGAGAGAGTGAGAGTGGTAGAGAGAGAGAGAAGTGAGAGAGAGGGAGAGAGAGAGTGTGAAAGAGAGAGGCGTGAGGTTGGCCATAGAGGCGAGGATCACTGAAGATAGGGGGTGACCTCATCCCTCGGTAGCAGGACGCGACTAGATCTTCGACAAGGGGCTGATTATCACGCTGCGCCGGGCACCACGCCGTCGCCGTCGACAACCAGGCTCCGGGCGCGTTCTGGGGAGAGGGGGGGGGGGTATCAGACACACTGGCCTCCTCCAGCTAAGCCTCTCCACCTCCGCTGAGAAGAGTGGGACGGGTTGTGTAGTCACTGGGCCGAAGGACGGACAATCACAAACACAGCTCCCTGAGGCCGGCTCTTCGTCCTTTGAGACCGCTTGTCATTGTGTTGTGGGAGGAGGAAATGGGCTTGATTTAGAGTAGGGTGTTAAGATGAGATGTACT